>NC_057799.1:292867229-293158241 GCF_018294505.1 Triticum aestivum
CGGCGGGCGTCCGGCGGCGCGAGGTGAACGGCGGCGGCGCTCGGCCCGGCGGCGGGTGGCTGCGGGCCTCAGGGCCCAAATCGGGGCCCGGGCGGGCCTGACGGGCCGCGGCGAGTGATGCAGGGGGAGGAGGCCGGCGGCGACACGTGGCGCAAGGGGATTGGTCGAGGGGGCGGCGGCGGACTTGTTCGGCGCGGGGTTTGCCCGAAATTTCGGGTGAGAGGGGGTTTATATAGATTCTGGGAGTTAGGAGAGGGCTATTGAGGTGCGGTTTTCACCCACACGATCGCAATCCAACGACGGAGAGCATGGAGGGGGTTTAGATGGGCTAGTGGGATGTTGTGAAGGGGTGCTGGGCTGCAAAGAGAAGGAGGGTTTCGGCGGCCGTTGGGGCATCAAACGACCTCCAAATGGAATGAAATTTGATAGGCTGTTTACCGGTGATGTACCAAGACCACATGTCAACTCTCGGCCCATTCCGAGAAGGTTTTTCTCCCGCTCACGAAACAAGATCTGAGAGGTGCAACGGGTGCATGTGAGAGTACCGGATTCCGAAACGGACAACGGAGAGAACGGGGAGACCGGGACGGATGCAAGTTTTGAAGAACATGCCGATGAAATGCACATGATGACATGACAAAGTGTAATATGCAAGCAAATGACATGGCAACGACGGCAAATAACTGGAAGACACATGGCGCGTCGCACTCGGGGCGTTACACCTAGGTTGACCACACCGCCTCCGGTGAGGCAGCAGAAACACTCCTCGCGGCGGATTCATGAGCCATTTGGGCGGACGCAATGAATTCCTGGCGGAAGGAGTCCGAGCGCTGCCACCGGGCCGCCTCCTTCCGAGAGCGGTGGAGTGCAAGGCATACGGTCATTTCGTCCTCGGGGCCGCGTGGGACGGACTCCGGATCAATGGGTCTGAAGGTGTAGGACTCAGATCCATTGCCCTCCATGCCGGAGAAGGCCAGAGATCACCGGGTGGCGAAATGGAGCGGGTTTAGTCCGGAAACTGATAGGGATGAATATATGCGGGGCCAGATGGGCCCCACTGTGGGCCGAGTCCAATGTGGCGGCCACGTCTGGTCACGCCCGGGGCCACCCAATATTTGAGCTAGATATTAGGGATGCTGGTTAACCCATTTGGGTTGGGGTTTTTTACCAGTCAGTGACCCAAGGGTTTGAGGGTTTTTTTACCGGTCGGTACCCGGGCGTTTGAGGCACCCGGTAGATGCTCTTAGAGGATCACGCATGATTGAATCGACCGAGGGAGGACTGGCTTTTTCACATCTACGGCTCGCCTAGCGGGACCCTTTTTCTATATCATGATGCACTATTTTGCCTACAGATCCAGTGTCGGACAAACCTTCCGTCCCATTTTATTTGAGATTAGGATATAGTTAAACCAATCTGTCAGTAACGGAGAGCGGGCGTAAAAACATACTCCCTCCGTTTCAAAATTCTTGTCTTAGATTTGTCTAGATATCGATGTATCTAACACTAAAACGTAACTAGATACATCCGTATTTAGACAAATCTAAGACAAGAATTTTGAGACGGAGGGAGTACCTCCTTTTCCTCATGTATGTGCAATGTTATCTGATGTGCCCGCCAACGTCGGTATTATTGCTGAGAAGGCATGCTCAATCATATGTATTGGTCCAAATGAATTGCATGCTTCAAGATATAATCTTCAACATGTGTTACAGATTGGTTCATTTTGCATTGAGGTTTCACCAATTGAACCGAAGAAAGCTATGGTGAATCCAAACTTCAGAACTCCATCAAAACAGAGTTCATGCAGGCGTTTCTCCAGATCGGTGATCCATATAGAAACTCCAAGGCGTACAACAAAAAGTACTAGGGCTAGGAGAGATTAATTAGCTTTCCTTAATTAAATAGTACTAGGGCTAGGAGAGAGATGACGTGTTGGAACAAGTAGTTGGATTTGAAGGAAATAGGAGATCTTCACGCGTACGTGTACGTGAGGTGGGCATGCCTGCCTGATTTTTTTTTTCATGGTAATACTTATCTCATTCATATCATAAAAAATAAAGTATAAGTCACGTAAGAACCGACATGACAAAACTGAAAAGATAGCAGAACATCTCTCAGCTTGACAACAACGCCCGTCACCTACCTCCGGCACCACCACAGCAGCCACCAAAGAAAAGAATAACGGATCACCTCCTCACCTGAGTTCGACGCGGCTCCATCGCTGATATGCAGCTTTGCGGACCTCCAAGGTGGCTCACCAAAAGTGAACTCATTGTCGTTGAATGAATCAGACCGGGGCAACACCCCGGACACGCCATCGAACTCCAGATCTGGCACCCCACCACAACTAAGACGCCGAAGGGGGAAACCATACCTGCCATCCACGAACCACGAACCCAGCACAAGTTCCGTCTTCCAGATGTCGTCGATGCAGACCACAATCTGCATCCGCTCCTAGACTACCTCCCAAGCTCCGCGCCGACGCTGGAGCAAACACCGTCGCAACGGCGGAGCCCGAGGGCACATGTCCACCACGAGGATGCCGCCGCCACGCCATCCTTACTTGAACAGACTGGTTTCCAAATCCATCCCCAATCATATGACCGATGGCCTCGTCCGGGAAGGATCCGAAGAATCTTTATTCAGCGCTGTCATCGTCGCCGCCGAAGCCAAGATGGCGAACAGCCTAAAACCTAGACTACAAGGGAGTAAAAACGATTCACACTCGTGGATCCGGCGACCCCCCTACCACCGACGACCGAGGTCGCCGGCGGAGGGGAGCCACCGGAGGACGACACTGAAAGAGGGCCTCTCCTGGCGGCGGCTAGGGTTCCAGCCGCCAGGGAGAGAAAAACGATCAAAGACGATCTGATGGGTCGATGGCCAGTTGCGTCATGCATGCCTGATTCTGTCCATCCTCTTTCTGATGGTGGTTTGTATCGTTGCCTTTGTATATGCAAGTATATGTGAGTATTATGAGGGGAGGTATGTTTTCCGACAGATTAGACAACATGTTTATCAAATATTAAGCGGCCCGCTTTGCGTGTCGTTGTTATTTATTTTGTGTGAATTTTCTGCATTGAAAGTTGAACTTGGCTCGAGGTCCGTCGTTCTCGACGGATTGCATGCTGGTTATGTCTACTTTGGTGAGAGGTTCCTCGTGTGTCGAGGAATTGTCCTTTCGTCATGGTCACCCCTGCTTTAGGTTACCCGTACTGCTCGTGTAACTGGGAGCATTATTTTATCGGTGGATCTTGGAGGAGTTTTGCATCATAAAAGATCGGGACAAAATATAGGCGTGTCCGAGGTCGTGCCCATATCAGTTAGTATCAGATTACTGGGTTTATTATGGTGCAAATTTTCTCTATAATTTGTCCGTACAGATTCTATAATTGCGATGAGGACAAAATATTATTTTGATGGTGAGATGTCCCAATGTGAGAAGGATCCGTCACGAGCCCTTTCATGGTTTGAAATCTATACAAGAGTGAAGGTGGGGCCAATTACTTGTGCTGCAATCTTTGACCGTTCTTCAGAAATAAATTTAGTAATGCATTGAAGCTAGCAATAGTAGAGCAGCCAGACCTATATAAGCTCACATGGCATGGAAAATTTGTGACAATAAAACATCAAGTAGAGGTGCCTTTTGGATTTTGTGGATTTACCGATTCGGTTTTATGTGATGTTCTTCCATATCGTAAATATGTGTGTAGCTTGATACTTGGTAAATCTTGGATAAAAAAGAGGGAGCTGCAGATTGATAAATCTGGCAATTTTTCTTGGAGGAAATTTAAGTTTCTTTGTCAAGGTCAGTGGGCTTATTTTGAAGCATACTCTTCTGAACAATATTTGGAGGATCGTAAGAGGCGAGACCGTGCACAGGCTGCAACTGATGCAAAGAAACAACAAAAGAAGATGGTGTTGTTAGAAAAATAAAAAGGCTGAGGATGGTGCCATTGTTACTAAAAATATTTCTGCACATGAGGAGAAAAAAGAGAAGGCGGAGATAGCATGACAGTGAGCGGAGGTCAACGCACGAGTTTATTTCAGACTCAGTGTGACATCAAGGGTACATCGTGCAAGTTAAAAATTGATGGCGGTAGCTGCACTAATGGCATCAGCAAGATGTTGGTGGAGAAGCTTGGTTTGTCTACATGGCGATATGATGAACCATATCATTTGGAGTGGTTGAACAATTGTGGGCAGCTCAAAATTACACATAAGGCACGTGTAACATTTTCTGTTGGGCAGTATGTCGATGAGGTGGAATGCGATGTTTTGCCAATGAAAGTCTGCGGTTTGTTACTAGGCCGGCCTTGGCAATTTGATAGCAGTGCGCAACATGCTGGAAGGACCAACATATACACTTTTATTCATAATGGGAAGCAAAGGACACTTAAATCGAGGAATGAGAAATTAATTCAATGTGCTATTGACAGTGCAAAAGAAGAGGGCTCCCAAGAACAACATGAAACCGAAGATGGTTTCTCTTCAAGTGGAGGAGGATGATATTCTTTCGGTAAAGAAGGTCTCTAAAGATACCACGAAGCAGTGGACGGCTTCGTTTCAAGAGGAAGTGGATGATGTGCCCACCAACGTCGGTATTATTGCTGAGAAGACATGCTCGACCATATATATTGGTCCAAGTGAATTGCATGCTTCAAGATATAATCTTCGACATGTGTTACAGATTGGTTCATTTTGCATTGAGGTTCCACCAATTGAACCGAAGAAAGCTATGGTGCATCCAAACTTCAGGACTCCTCCAAAACGAATTCATGTAGGCATTTCTCCTGATCGGTAATCCATAAAGAAACTCCAAGGTGTACAACAAAAAGTATTTTTGTTTATTTAGTACTAGCAAATATGCCCGTGCGTTGTAATGGGAGATAAACTATCACATTATGCAGGTGTGGTAAATATAAAAAAAGTTTGAATCAAATTCAAGGATGAGATAAGGACTTTTAAAATGTCATTTCACAAACTATGTCTGAGTGATGTCATGATGAGACAAGGACTTTTAAAAAATCATTTTAAAAACTAAAAATGTGATGGTCTCATCACGACTTGATTTCCTAAGGCATCATAACGAAATATTTTTTTGGCTGAGCAAACTGCATTGATGGACCCTGCCTAAACTAGACTGATGAATGATCTATCTCGTCTTGACCTAGCGTAGTGGTGTGTACCACAAACTATGGGACCAAAATCATAGCTGTGTATGGATGCAAAATAGACATTTAGTCCTTTTTATATGGCTTGCAAAAACTAACCCATAGGAAGTTGCCTCAATTTTTTTGGGCTTGACGTTGTACAAAACATGGAAACCTTTATTTTACCCAACGCGAGGGACTAAATTAAATCATAAAATGACCTCTACAGATACCCTAATAAAACTTGTACGTAAGCGATGGTTCGTTTTGTTCATTATTTACGGATCTATTCTGTGAGCATTTCCTAAAATTTCATGGACATTTTTCCAAATTCCCGAATATTTTTTGATTATTGTATCATTTTTTAAAAATCATGAACATATTTTTTATTTCGTGAACATTTATTTGAAATAGTGAATTTTCTAGAATATGTGAACGTTTTTTTTATTATGAACATTTTATGATTTTTTAATGTTTTTTGAATTGACAAACAGCTTACGATTTCTCAATATTTTTAAAAACTATTTTTCTTAATTTGGTCCTTTAAATACCCCTAATTAATTTAGAGAAGAAAAAACAAAAACTGAAATGAGAAAGTAAAAAGAAAAAAAATAGAAGGAGGTGCCACGTCATGTGCCGGGCCGAGGAGACGCGCGGAAAAAGGGGGATCGATCGTTGGTCTCCCTTGTGGAGCGCTGCAGCCTTTGCCATCACGCTGTGCACATGCTTGTGTTATAGTAGTGTATTAGGCTCTAAGAAACACTTCGCGGTGATGTTTTTTTCTTAAGCCGAATCCTTTTTCTACACTTACCGGTGGCACGAGGAGTAATTACTAGCAACTTCGGGGGCAATCTCAATGACGAACGACCAGAAACAGTCTGTGCTTTAGTATTACTAGCACAAATGCCCATGCGTTGCAACGGGAGAAAACATTGATTCCAATGAACAACGGTTGGCCTAGTTGAGAAACTGTGTCGTGAGACAATGGACGCTCATGAGAAAAAAGATGGATCATCTGAGGATTGCGCATGAGATCATGACATGGGGCCGGTATTATTCCGAGTAAATTTATGTTTCTGAACCAGAAAAATTAGCAATATCAATAATCTTAAGTAATAGCATCAGCAAGCAAACCAACCTAGAATAACAATTGCAGCAGCAACAAGCAATTTCAAACATCATTTTGGTCCATTTAGCAGACGATGAGAGCGCTGTGGGTGGAGAGGGATGGGCGTACTGAGGAATTCAATTGGGTGCCTTCGACTTTGGAGCATATTCTTTGAGAGCTTAATAACTGCTACTTCTAAATGATGCATCATTGTAACCTTTACAAAATTATTGCATGTCAACACCGAGGTGATGGACGAAAGTTTTATACACGTGCACTTTGTGAACCTCCACTCATTTCATCAGATTGGTAAATTCATGTGTAGTCAATGGGCAGTGTTTATCCCAATCACTGCAAATAACCACCAGCCGTCCCAAAGTAGAGGAATATTCTAGATCTGAAAGTACCGGTAGTTAAGTTCTAATTTTTGGTAGAAAGCTAAAACTCAAATTGTTGACCCTACTGGTTTACAGCCAACGAAACCTCAGATACATGTCTAAAATTCATTAGGGCTGCCAGCCAACACACAAAAGCTCCTTTTTTGGAACATCACACATGTCAGGTTCACTTATTTAGAGGAAATGAAAGTTTTATCCACCAAATAAATCAACCTTGACAAAAGAATAAAGTTACCAGATGTCCTTACATAATCATTTTGCACAAACATACGCCACCTATACTGGAGAACAAAGTTGTCCGGCAACCAACAAAATGTTCAGATTACTTTATAAAGGCTGTCAATTTTTATTATGATGAAACCTTCAAAATTGCGTATCAAAGGTTCGGATCAAAGAAATGTAGGATCCTCATTCATACAATGAAATTTTCAAAGAGATGCCACATCTGGAGTCCGTGTGAGCCATACACGATACTCTCTCCGGTAAAACCACCCTAAATATAGGTCATTTGACATATATCAGTTTTACTTTGGGTTTTCTAGATACGACTTACTAATTCTAGGACATCGGCAGGCATGTTGTCTTAATTTGCTTTTGCAATCTCATGAAGAAAGCTGCAGATGTTCAACTTTTTTTTCTAATGTGAGTTGTAATTTGGGTAACATAATCTTCAGAATGATTGTACAGATAACTCTTCCATGATCTACTTTTCTGAGTAAGATATTTACATATAAAGTATGCAACCCTTTGATGTTTAAGTACTTCTCAGGAGCTGAATATATGTCCTATGGAAATTTCTTACCAGATTTTGGAAGAATTTTCATATCAACAGAGGCCGCTCAGCTGTCATACTCAACAACCCAATGTACGGACTCTACTGAAATCGACAAGTGGTGCCTGATCCAAAAATTGGTTACAATTTGCAGAGAACTGCAGCTTCAACGGAAAGCGAAGTAAAAGATTTACAAAGAGGCACATCCTTTTCATTAAATCACAAAAAGTGAAATTATTTGTAAACAAAATAAAATACCAATAAATTCATTTGCTAGCTGTACTGATCCACAAATTATCTGAACTAATAGAATTTCCTAGTAGTATAGATCCACAAATTATCAGCTTACTTTGTTGGCACCATTGATCCACAAATTCATTTGCTGACCAACCCCCACGGGCAAGCTCAAGTGCCCCTAGAAGCATCTTCGGATACGTTGGTCTCATGTGTATCATGCAATGCCATGTTCTACTAAATGATTATAGCTAGAAAAATATTCTCCAACAGTTCCTTGAGCACACAAATGGCATGTAATTAATGCTAATTTTAGATAAAGGCAAGAGATGAGCTATTAGGTCAATTTCATCTATGGAAAGGACGATCAAGGATCAATACAGGGCTTAAGCTGCTCATATCACAAGGAGGCCATTGATTTAACCTGGTATGATTGGACATGGTTCAGGCGTGCACAGGCAGCATCTGGATCATCTTTTCCCATCTCCCTCAGGTTGCTAACGTTGCCACGCGCCTTGCAAACCAAAGATAACGCAGAAGAGAAGAATCTATCTGGGTCGCCGTTGCTGCCCTAGGTCCAGCCGTCGCTGGCCCTCGATCGATGATGGCTGCGTCTTACAGACCAGACTTCGACGGGGAGATGGTCTACCCGGATCGCCGCTGCTGCCGGCCCGACTGTCGCTGGCCCTCAATAGACGACATCTACTATGGTCCTCATGGTCGAACCGCTAGATAGACAACGTACGCGTCGGCCTGGGCCGCTGGGCGAGCTTTGGAGCAGGGGGATCTGCAGGAGGAAGAAGAGGAGAAGCGGCGGATAGCGGTGGAAGGAGAAGACGTCGTTCTCATGGGCGGCGTCGCTGCACCCCACGCTCTAGGTCGTCAGGGTTTGAGCCAGGTCATGACGTCGTTGGGGCGGCAGATCCGACCTGCCACCGTGGAACGCTCTAGGCGAAGACCGAAGAGGAGGTGGTAGCGGAGTTGGAGGCGCGTTCGGAAGATGAGATTGGACGAGCGACAGGGACAAGAGCCACGCAAGGGAATAAGGAAAAAGGAAGAACCGGGTCGGGCCGGATTTATTGGGCCACAACGCACTTGACAGACGAAACGAACAATACTGATGGACAACGGACGAACAAAACTAATAACGAACGAAGTTTACAATGGTAAGAAGCAATAGCCCTTTTATTAATGAATAAATAGGTATAGATAGATAGATTAGGGGTAGATAAGTCCTGTGATCAACGTGGCCAAAGAGATTAATTAGCTTTCCTTAATTAAATAGTACTAGGACTAGGAGAGAGATGACGTGTTGGACAAGTAGTTGGATTTGAAGGAAATAGGAGATCTTTACGCGTACATGTACATGAGGTGGGCCTGCGTGCCTGATTCTTTGTTTTTTTACTTGATAATACGTGTCTCATTCATATCATAAAGAACAAAATATAAATCATGTAAAAATCAACATGACAAAATTGAAAAGATAGTAGAACATCTTTTTCAGATGGCGTTTTGTATCGTTGCCTTTATATATGAAGTATACGTGAGTATTATGAGTGGAGGTTATATTTTCGACAGGTTAGACAACATGTGTAGCCAATATTAAGCGGCATTCTTTGCATGTCATTGTTATTTATTTTATGTGAATTTTCTGCATTAAAAGTTGTACTTGACTCGAGACCCGTTGTTTGCATGTTGTTTACATCTACTTCGGCAGGAGGTCTCTGGGATTGCCATTGGTCGTCGTAGCCCTAATTGGGAGTATTATTTTATCGGTGGATCTTGAAGGAGTTTTGCATCGTAAAAGATCAGGACAAAACATCAGCGCATCCGAGGTCGTGCCCATATCATTATCAATCAGCACAGCAAGTAGGCAAAGGTTCCAAGATCAAACAATCAAATAGCTATTAACAACATATTAATATGAATTGAAGTGTAAAAAAGAGCGCGATAAGATGGCATGAGTCACACCTAGTTAAACTGTTTTCACAACATACAGAACAAATTGTTGCGCGATTTACACAAGAGCCTCCGAACCAGGGCAGAGTTCAGGGTGGCCTCAGATTCTTGGCCTCACCCTACGGCCACTAGTGTCGCCACCGTCCGAGAGCTGTCCCCATACACTCTGGCTTTTCCCGCCACTACTGCACGGCTCCTCACACCCAGCAACAGTTCTCAGTATCTCCGACTGAAGTGATGGGCAATTATCCTTGAGGTAATCAAACCCGTCAGTCCGGATCACAGCTGCAGAGACATAAGGGCATCTAGAATGTTATGGAGCTTTATAAACTTATTAACTAAGCCAAGAAAGCAACCATGTATATGAAGCATTAATTTCCAAGCCAGTAACAGATCTAAATTGCTGAAAAAGACTATGCTAGTTGATTTAATTACATTATTCTTGGTTAGCAAACTACAGAGTAAACTACTCCCTCCAATCCAAAATAAGTGTCACAGTTTTGAACTAAGGTTAGTTCAAACTTAGTTCAAAACTGTGACACTTATTATGGATCAGAGGGAGTACATTCAGGTGCATCATATTTAACAGCAATTCTACTAATCATGAAACGTGATAGCGCAACTAAGCAGCACAAACATATTTATACCTCAGAAAGCAAAGCAATACAACTATACCAATGAGAATCATCATCTACAGTACAACATCGAGCTACTTATCTTCTACTTGCATGTCAAACAAATGTAACGCCAGAAACTCAAAGCATGCACATTTCACCTCTCACTGAAATTGTTTATAGCTTGTAATCAAACTAATCATTCCCCCCTCTTTTTGTTCATACTTTAAACGCTCCATAAGAAAAATCCCCATCAGTGACCACAGACCAGAGCATGGCACTATATAAATCCACAAAATGATTACTTGAATACCACTGCCAGGCAAGTTTTTTTACTAAACATGAATTCATGTATGAATGCTACTGTACCATGTGATGAATTTAAGTTAGATTTGATGTAAAAGCTTAAGTACCTGAAAGATTTTCTGCAGCAAATTTTAGGCAAACGGCTTTAAGCTCCATGGCGTGGTGACTATCAGCCAATGCAAGAGTACTTGCAACCGAGGCCACAGAAATGCCTTTGCACAAGTAAGATTCACATAGCAATCTTAACCTTCCTAAGTCATACTTGTCTGCTGCGGCCAACAACTTTGCCGCCAAAGTATCAAAAATAGAGCCCATGGAGCTTGATGCATCCAACTCATAATCATCAACGAGGGTATCTCTGTAGATGAAATGAAGCATTGCCTGGACGGAGTATGCACATATAGTAAGTATACTTGCTCCCAGGTTATACTGGAAGACATTGATAACAAACAAAATAGATACACACCTTGAAAACCTTGGGCTCTAGATCATCAAGAACAATCTCCTTCAGATCCTCACTCTCATTAACCTCGTTCTTGTCTCCTTCTGATTCATCGTCAAAAAGTTTGGATCTAAATACAGTAGACCGTGCAGCCAACACCAACTTATGGGCATGAAACCTCTCTCCACTCACATTAAGAATAACATCAACCCCTTCATTACTGTCCAAAAGAGAACCGAAGTGGTAGCCAAGATCAGAGTCTGGAACCTGAATGGAGTGTGGTCTGGAGTAATCAATAGTTGAAACCACAACACCCACAGTGCAGTTTATCCTCAAACAATCATCTTTAAGAAAGTCCGATGTCTCAAGAGCAGTTCGCCGAAAGAACCGTTTGTAACCCCTGAAATGAAGAATGAATATCAGAACCCAGACTGCCGAGGCTGTTAAAGACTGGGGATCTAGATATTTGTCACACTTTACAAGGGGGTTGATGATTTGCCACAGGATAGTGCAAATTATCAAATGAGGAAGTAAAGTGTGGGTTAAGATCTAATTTCTCATTAAAGACTTGTATTAACGAATTCACACCTATACCTACAAATGTCATGGGTTGGTAGTTACATCATATCCAAGGTTCATATTTCGTATCAACAAAAAGGAAAACATAGGACACCAAAGTTTCCAGATACCACTGGCAAGCAGATTTAAAAGAAAAAGAAAAAACGTTTTTCCTAATTATAGTTTGAACTTGGGAATGAAAATAACTGAAAAGCTACACCTATTGCAGTTGTCAAGATTAAAAAACAAGACCTGAGCCTCCCAACGACAGTGACATACCACCATGAGAAGTACAGTTCTGTGATATAATTTTAATCATTGTTTATATTATTACTATGGTCCAACATTTGGAACTCCTATGTTTTTTGCCTGAAATGCATATCTACAGGAGCTGGCAGCAAATCAGAAAGAATATGAATGTAAGTATTAATGGGCTTGAGAATCTGAGCTCATCATGCTAGTGGCCTGAAGGCACTGTCGAGCAAGAGCTATTGCTTTGTTTTTATTTCCAGAACATTTTGGTTACCAAACAGAAATCTCTGATTTCGTGGAAATGAGACTGGGGGTAACAGCTCTTTCATTTAAACCAAAGGTTACTTCGTGATGTCCTAAACTGTACGGGCACACTTCAACATACAACTATTCAAATGAAGTGAAACTCAACAAAAAGAATAGGTGAATAAATACCATAACATGTTGTAAGGACACAAGTACTCAAGATTGACTATTAAAGCAGTTCGGTTCCATGGTATAAAGAAGAGTCATTCCAAACACATTGCCTTTCACACAATACAGTCCACCAAGGAATTACTCCAGTAACAGAAGATGTCGTCTTAAACACAACCAAATAAACATATTATAAATGGCAACAAATTCACCAACCAAACGATCTGTCAACGGATGTACACCCAAGAATATCCAGTCAGCAACCTAATCAAGTGACATTATGCTTTACAATAAAAGCATGTAAAAGTAAAAGCATAAGTTTACTGTTAGACTACAGCATTGCAGTGACAAAACTATAGTAATGGGCTAATGGCACTAGCACAAGAAGTTGGATTTACCTCTTATTATTAAATATAAGATGTTAAGGGATAAACCTTTATAAAAGAGGATGTGTGTGCTACAATTGAGATTAGGCAAAAAGATGAACTAGTTCTGAAGCATCTCAAGTCTCTTCTTTCCAGCCAACTCTGCCTCTTCATTCCCCTCTACCCTACGGGCAGTTCATCAATCGAAGCATTACAGTCAGCCTACCTTTTATAGTGTTTTCCACAATGTGTACTGTCATCAATGTGATCAACAGTTGGGCATAGAGCCACAGCAAAGCAACATATTACACCAGAAATTAGGAATGAAAAATCAAAATTGTAAAGCCACTGATGCATACCATACTCAACAGATCAAAACCAGATAATTCAAACAGTAGCATGCCATTGGATTGAGCTAATAGACATTAAGTAGCGGATAATCCTCGTGGCTGTACTAGAACACCAAAAATGGCTGCCTTGCTATCACCTAATAATCCTGACATCACCTGAAGTTGAATCCCTAGACTAAAGCATGACAACTACCCCCAGCATGCAAGCACTAACATCAATCGAATCACAGACTCAACTGTCCTAGCTAAAGCTCCACAGACGCCAATTCAACGACAGTGTCATAGTTCATACCAGAACAAATTCAACCAAAGCAGGAGGGTTATTCAGAGGCGCCTGCTTACCACATGGAGCCTCGGTACTTGAGGGTGTAGGGCCCAGACTCGAGCGAGCGATCGAAGTGGGAGTGGACCTTGTGCTTGCCCTTGCCGCTCTGGTCCTGCAGCGTGAGCTCAAAGAGAGCGCGGACGTCAGTGCCCTCGGAAGCGAGCGCGATGAAGACGGAAACGTAGGCCGAGTTGTCCTCGGGGTTCTTCCCGTCTGGGTAGAAGTAGATAGCCCACTGGTATCCCCCGACGGTGAAGGTCTCGCTCGCGATGTGCTTCCCGACGCCCATCCCCTTGGCGAGGGAGTAGCCCTGGATCACGAAGCGGTGGGAGCCGTTCACCGTCTCCGTCACGGAGCGCGAGCTGGTAGGGGACGCCGCCATGTCACGCAACGACGGGGCGCCTGTGGCAGCAGGGGGGGCAGGTCCCGGCGGCGGCGAGGCGTCGCCGGCGTCGTCGTCCATGGGAATGCGATTGGCTAGGGTTAGGGTTGGGGCTAAGAGGCCAGGATTGGGGAATTTTCGGCCGATTGGCCGTACGGGTCTTTGGTTTGGTTCTGCTCGTGGGACGGCTGTGCCATCCACGGGTGACACGTGGAGCTAAGAATTCGTTCCGGCTCGGTCGGTTTGTGCATTCTTGGTCTTATCGATTTTTTTAATAATAATAATACGTGTCTCATTCATATCATAACGAACAAAGTAAGAGTCACGTAAAGATCGATATGACAAAATTGAAAAGATAGCAGAACATCTCTGAGTTTGACGCCAACGTTCGTCACCTGCTTCCGGCACCACCACAGCAGCCACTGAAGAAAAGAATAACGAATCACCTCCTCACCCGAGCTCGACGCGGCTCCTTTGCTGATATGAAGCTTTGCGGACCTCCAAGGTGGCTCATCAAAAGTGAAGCCCTTGCCGTTGAACGAATCAGACTGAGGCAACACCCCGGACACGTCATCGAACTCCAGATCTGGCACCCCACCACGACTAAAACGCCGGAGGAGGATACCATACCTGTCATCCACGAACCACGAACCCAGCACATGCTCCGTCTTCCAGATATCGTCGACGCAGACTACAATCTGCATCCGCTCCTGTACTACCTCCCAAGCTCCACGCCGACTCAGGAGCAAACGCCGTCGCAACGGTGGAGCCCGAGGACACAGGTCCGCCACGAGGATGCCGCCGTCACGCCATCCTTGCTTGAACAGACTGGTTTCCAAATCCAACCATAGGACCGATGGCCTTGTCCGGGAAGGATCCGAAGAATCTTTATTCAGCGCTGTCATCGTCGCCGCTGAAGCAAAGACGATGAACAACCTAAATACCTAGACTACGAGGGAGTAAAAGCGATCCACACGCGTGGATCCGGCGACCCCCTTCACCACCGACCACCGAGGTAGCCGGCGGAGGGGAGCCGCCGGAGAGCGGCGTTAGAAGATCGGCCTCCCCTGGCAGCGGCTAGGGTTCCAGCCGCCAGGGACGAGAGGAATAGAAAGTCTTACTCATCTTATCGAGCTTGCTCACTTAAGCGCACGTGCATTTGAACATCTCTAGTTATTTACTACACATCTCTACCAATAGGTAGGGTGTACGTTTGTGTGTTCATAGAGGTGAGCGTATGAGCATATGTATGAGCGCTTGCTTCTGTTCCATGTTCAAAATAAATAAATAAAATACTAGCGAAAGAGCTCGTGCGTTGCAATGGGAGAGAAAATAACACACACTCTTAATCCTGTAACCATGACTCAAGACCCTACTAGGTCCACGTCCTTTATTTTCACACGTCATCACATTTGTGTTGTCGACGGTAGCCTTAGTGCTCACATGACGAAACACGTTTGAATATGGTCAGTCCTAAGGCGTCTCTCTCTCACTCGCGCGCACACTCGCTTAGAATAAGATGAGAAATATGTTGTTTTCCCCCACGAGGTTTTTCAGAGGTGTGCATGCGTGGTTGTTGATGTTTTTTCTCTCAATCTGATTTTAAATGGGTGTTTATTTGCAATTTGGATAGCCGCTGGTACGAAAGAAAAACGGATCGTGCACTATATATATTAAGTTTTCACTAAAAAAATATTTTAGAAATATTTAACAGCTAAAAATAACATCATATTTAGATTCCATATACTTTTTAATCAAATTTCATATATAACATGTTATAATCAGAGTTACAGTTTAAAAGATATGTATAATTTTGTTTTAGATAAAATGCAGATTGATTAACCGAAAAGCCAGGCGGTTTTCTGTTAAAACGATTCAGCAGACTTAAATACGGCTCGCGGGTTGATTAGTATAAAAGGCAGGGGCTTTTGTGTAAAATGCAAAAAACGGTTGGTCCTCGCTTACAGATGGACTATGAGTTAACTAATAGAAAAGGCAGGGATTTTCTGCATAAGGACGCGACGGCGACTAGAAGTACTTCGTGCTTTATTATTAGGGAAAGAAATACCCCTAGAGTTCAAAAAAATACTACCCTTATAATTAAGAAAACTCTGAAACGATGTTTTAGTCACTACTTTAGTGAGCTACAAATTTACAAAGGGAGTAGAAAATGCAATACAGTATATTTTTTGAAATAATTCTTGCATTACAATCAAGGGCTACAATCATGTTTGACTCATAACGTTTATGCTTGTATCGAATGTGGGTCTCTTATAAATTTTGTTTCTCCCCTCTAATAAATATATGATACGTCATTGTCGTACTCTCAAAAAATTGTTCTACTCCAGAACAACCTTCAAATCCAGCCAAAATCATACATCATTTCAGACTTGAGACCTACCAAAATTTGCAAACGCATGACTAGAAGAATTCTAAGTATGACGAATATAAGTATAATTGTCACAGCCCTAGCTTAGTCATTGCATAATCATCCATGCATCATGTTTAAAATTCAAATGAATTTAAAATGAGGATTGATCAAACCCTAGCACCCATTTGAATTATCAGGATCAACTAAAATATTTTTCAATGAACCCAAAATGCCCTTCAAAAAAAAGTTCATCATTTTTGAATTGGTTGGAAACTATGCCAAAAGTGGTGCACATTTTCTAGGTCGTCATGGATTTTTGAATTAAATCATATTGTATTTGAATTGGGGCATTTAAATTCTACAAATAATTTGAAATGCTCCAACAATTCGAAAGCAGCTGAGAGTCTCTGAAATAATTAATTTACTGCCCACAAGTGTTTTCAGGATTTATAAAATTGATTTGGTATTAAAACTAAATCAAAAACAAACTGCAAAATTAGAAAACAGAAGCAAATAGGAAAAAAAGACAAAAATGTACCTCGCGGCCTCCTACTATAGTCGGCCCAGCTCCTGTGCAACCCACGAGGCCCAACTGCCAGTCGTCTTCAACCTAGCGCCAGAAGGACACCGGGCGTGTCACGCGTGCCACCTCCTCCCTGTCTGTGCGCCTCCTCGACCCCCTGGACTCACCAGACGCTGCCACGCTGCCCCCCAACCTCTCTCTCACTCTCCCATGCTCCTTCCCTCCTCTGCTCTCTTCCCGCAGCACACCCGAGCTACCTCGTCGACGCCGATCGCCGTACCCGTGGCCACCACCAGCCCCTCGCCTCAATGTTCTGTCCACAAGCTCTACTACATCGCCCTCTTCCTCCTAGACAAGACCCACGACGCCGGATGCATTGCATCCACGGCATCATCATCATCTTCAACCTCTGGCACACGAGATCGTCGTCGTCGATTCATCGGCCACAGCGCGCCCCCGGCCTCGTCTTCGCCTCTTCTGGAACTGGTGTGAGCTCCCGATCAAAATCCCCTTACCTAGCCGTTGTGGGCGTCCTCTAACGAGCTCCCTTCCCGCACCCGTGAGCTCACTACCAGCGTCCATGTCGTCGCCATCGTTGGAGTGGACAGACCTCGTGACCGAGCACGCGTACGTTCTCTTGGCGTCGCTATGAACCTAAAATGCACCCCGGTTGGTGAAGGAAATATGCCCTAGAGGCAATAATAAAGTTATTATTTATTTCCTTATTTCATGATAAATGTTTTATTCATGCTAGAATTGTATTAACCGGAAACATGATACATGTGTGAATACATAGACAAACATAGTGTCACTAGTATGCCTCTACTTGACTAGCTCGTTAATCAAAGATGGTTAAGTTTCCTAGCCATAGACATGAGTTGCCATTTAATTAACGGGATCACATCATTAGGAGAATAATGTGATTGACTTGACCCATTCCGTTAGCTTAGCACTTGATTGTTTTAGTATGTTGCTATTGCTTTCTTCATGACTTATACATGTTCCTATGACTATGAGATTATGCAACTCCCGTTTACTGGAGGATCACTTTGTGTGCTACCAAACGTCACAACGTAACTGGGTGATTATAAAGGTGCTCTACAGGTGTCTCCGAAGGTACTTGTTGGGTTGGCGTATTTCGAGATTAGGATTTGTCACTCCGATTGTCGGAGAGGTATCTCTGGGCCCACTCGGTAATGCACATCATTATAAGCCTTGCAAGCATTGCAACTAATGAGTTAGTTGCGGGATGATGTATTACGGAATGAGTAAAGAGACTTGCCGGTAACGAGATTGAACTAGGTATTTGAGATACCGACGATCGAATCTCGGGCAAGTAACATACCGATGACAAAGGGAACAATGTATGCTGTTATGCGGTTTAACCGATAAAGATCTTCGTAGAATATGTGGGAGCCAATATGAGCATCCAGGTTCCGCTATTGGTTATTGACCGGAGACGTGTCTCGGTCATGTCTACATAGTTCTCGAACCCGTAGGGTCCGCACGCTTAAAGTTCGATGACGATTGTATTATGAGTTTATGTGATTTGATGTACCGAAGGTAGTTCGGAGTCCCGGATGAGATCGGGGACATGACGAGGAGTCTCGAAATGGCCGAGACGTAAATATCGATATATTGGACGACTATATTCGGACATCGAAAAGGTTCCGAGTGATTCGGGTATTTTTGGGGGTCCGGGGAGTTACGGGAATACGAGGAAGAAGCAATGGCCTCATGGGCCAAATGGTGGAAGAGAGGAGGCAGGGCGCGCGGCCCCCTAGCCCAAACCGAATTGGACTAGGGGGCCGTCCCCCCTTTCCTCCTTTTCCTCCCTCTCCTTCCTTCTCCTTCTCCTTCCCTTCCTTCCCCTCTCCTACTTGGACTAGGAAAGAGGGGGGGATCCTACTTGGAGTAGGATTGCCCCCCTTGGGCGCGCCTCCTCCCCTTGGCCGGCCCTCTCCTCCTCCCCCCTTTATATACGGAGGAGGGGGGCACCCCATAGACACAATGATTGATCTCTTGATCTCTTAGCCCTGTGCGGTGCCCCCCTCCACCATATTCCACCTCGATAATATCGTAGCGGTGCTTAGGCGAAGCGGTGCTTAGGCGAAGCCCTGCGTCGGTAGCATCATCATCACTGTCACCACGCCGTCGTGCTGACGAAACTCTCCCTCAAAGCTCGGCTGGATCGGAGTTCGAGGGACGTCATCGAGCTGAACGTGTGCTGAACTCGGAGGTGCCGTGCGTTCGGTACTTGGATCGGTCGGATCGTGAAGACGTACGACTACATCAACCGCGTTGTGCTAACGCTTCCGCTTTCGATCTACGAGGGTACATGGACACACTCTCCCCTCTCGTTGCTATGCATCACCATGATCCTGTGTGCGCGTAGGTTTGAAATTACTACGTTCCCTAACAGTTGGCTCCCTTGCGTGCTATAACGCTGCGTCCGTGCGAGCCCGTGTGCCGGCCGCCTCTGACCTTGGCGCCGCCGTCACCTTCGGCCACCCCACGGCCTCCCGCGTGTTCCATTGGATGCGTGCGAGCCTGAGCTTCACTGCACTGCGCCGTCGATTTGGTCGTGGGAGAGCGAAACCCGATGACCTCCGTCGTCCTGTGAGCTCGCCGGCGGCTAACTCCGGCGGGTTGACATGGTCGCTTATTAGGCGCTAATCACCGTAGTTAGTTTAGCACTAATGACCTTCCCTAGGTCGCTGACAATGGGGCCCAGACAGCTAATGTTTTAGTTTAGATTTAATTAACCCAGTTAATCAGCTGTGTGACACTAACATGCAGAACCCACACGTCAGCTTTGACCTGGACCACCCCTATTGACTACTGACGTCATCCTGATGTCATGCTGATGCAGTAGATCATTTACTGGATTTAGTATATTTTAGAATAACCAGAAAAATCCAGAAAATGATATAAACTTCAAAATTTCATAGTAATTCAACTGTAGCTCAGAATGAAATAATTTATACATGAAAAATGATCAAAAAATCCAATCTATCCAATGGTAATGTTTTCATGCATGACAAAGCAAGTTAAACGTGCTGATCAAGTCAAATAAATTAAATGGACATTGAAAAATCATATGTAGAGTTTGGAATTGAACCTTTGGTTCAAATCAACTCAAACCAATCTGTTGCTAGTTGCATTAGCTCAATCAACAACATATTGCCATGTCATGATCATGCATCATATTTGTTGCATTACATTGATTGTGTTCCTTCTTTGTTGCCGGTGTTTGTTCCCTCTCGGTAGACTTTTTCCGACATTGAGATCGATGTCACTGATGAAGACACAATGCTATCTTCAAAAGTGCTAGGCAAGCAAACCCCCTTTGAGCATTCCGATACAATCCCACTCTCTTGCTCTTGCTCTCTTTTATTGCATTAGGACAACAACGATTCAACTGTTACATGTTGTGGTAGTTGAACCCATTCCTCTGCATGACCTGTCTTTGCCACGGTAAATAGTTGAAACCCACTAGCATGAGTAGGAGTTGTTTGAGCCATGATGTGCCTACTCATTCATGATTATTTGTTATGTCTGCTATGCTTAGAGTTGTGTCAGGTTTGATTCATCTGGGATGGATTGGAATGATGGCGTACATGTCCTACTATTGAGAGCTAAGTGTGTGAACACGATTCGGTAAAGGTAGCGATGAGAGGCCATGAAGGAGTACATGGTGGGTTATCTCATTGGGACCGTCCTTAGGAACTGAGTTATGTGTTTGTGATCCAAGACAACTACTACCACACATTGGGCCCTGAAATATGACCCCGCTCGACTTATTAACCCCTTGTACTCTGTCCAGGAATTGCAAGTAATTTCTGGTGTTTGTAGTATGCTGGAGGTCGTGCGTAGCACTGACCCTAGGGGTGGCTTGATACATCTCCAACGTATCTATAATTTTTGATTGTTCCATGCTATTATATTATCCATCTAGGATGTTTTATATGCATTTATATGCTATTTTATATGATTTTTGGGACTAACCTATTAACCTAGAGCCCAGTGCCAGTTTCTGTTTTTTCCTTGTTTTTGAGTTTTACAGAAAAGGAATACCAAACGGAGTCCAATTGACGTGCCAATTTTTGATGATTTTGTATGGACCAAAAGAAGCCCCCAAAGTAAAAGAGTTAGGCTAGAAGAGTCCCGGGCTGTCCAAGAGGGTGGGGGGCGCGCCCTACCCCCTGGGCGTGGGCCCCTATCTCGTGGACGACTCGGAGACCCCCCTGACGTGAGACCGACGCCAAAAATTCCTATAAATACAGAAACCTCCAGAACATAACCTAGATCAGGAGTTCCGCCGCCGCAAGCCTCTGTAGCCACCAAAAACCAATCGGGGCCCTGTTCCGGCACCCTGCCGGAGGGGGGATCCCTCACCGGTGGCCATCTTCATCATCCCGGCGCTCTCCATGACGAGGAGGGAGTAGTTCACCCTCGGGGCTAAGGGTATGTACCAGTAGCTATGTGTTTGATCTCTCTCTCGTGTTCTTGATTCGGCACGATCTTGATGTATCACGAGCTTTGCTATTATAGTTGGATCTTATGATGTTTCTCCCCCTCTACTCTCTTGTAATGGATTGAGTTTTCCCTTTGAAGTTATCTTATCGATTGAGTCTTTAAGGATTTGAGAACACTTGATGTATGTCTTGCGTGGGATACCCGTGGTGACAATGGGGTATTCTATTGATTCACTTGATGTATGTTTTGGTGATCAACTTGTGGGTTCCGTGACCTTGGGAATCTATGCATAGGGGTTGGCACACGTTTTCGTCTTGACTCTCCGGTAGAAACTTTGGGGCACTCTTTGAAGTTCTTTGTGTTGGTTGAATAGATGAATCTGAGATTGTGTGATGCATATCGTATAATCATACCCACGGATACTTGAGGTGACATTGGAGTATCTAGATGACATTAGGGTTTTGGTTGATTTGTGTCTTAAGGTGTTATTCTAGTACAAACTCTAGAATAGATCGAATGGAAAGAATAGCTTCGTGTTATTTTACTACGAACTCTTGAATAGATCGATCAGAAAGGATAACTTTGAGGTGGTTTCGTACCCTACAATAATCTCTTCGTTTGTTCTCCGCTATTAGTGACTTTGGAGTGACTCTTTGTTGCATGTTGAGGGATAGTTATATGATCCAATTATGTTACTATTATTGAGAGAACTTGCATTAGTGAAAGTATGAACTCTAGGCCTTGTTTCAACGCATTGCAATACCGTTTGTGCTCACTTTTATCATTAGTTACCTTGTTGTTTTTATATTTTTAGATTACAAAAACCTAATTTGCCATCCATATTGCACTTGTATCACCATCTCTTCCCCGAACTAGTGCACCTATACATTTTACCATTGTATTGGGTGTGTTGGGGACACAAGAGACTCTTTGTTATTCTGTTGCAGGGTTGTATGAGAGAGACCATCTTCATCCTACGCCTCCCACGGATTGATAAACCTTAGGTCATCCACTTGAGGGAAATTTGCTACTGTCCTACAAACCTCTGCACTTGAAGGCCCAACAACGTCTACAAGAAGAAGGTTGTGTAGTAGACATCAGTGGGCTATGAAGCGGTAGGCAAGTGGCACGGTGTACCAGGGCACCCATTTCGTGGGCTTGGGAACCCTGTGAAACACCCCCAATGTCATGCTACAGTGACCTGATACTAATGGTGCCATGTCATCAAGTTTAACTAAGCCAAATTGCCACTTGATAAAAAATCAAAGCCAATTTCAAATTTAATATTAAGTCAAATAAATTATTTCTTCAAATAGTAAAATAAAAATGTTCATAATATTGCAAATAATCACTGAGTAATTGTCTTGCAGGAACCAACATTTTATAAGATATTTAAGTGCCATAAAACAATTAAAACAGGGTAAAAACATAATTTAAAATGTTTCTCTAAATTATAAAATTCTAAACTAATTAAATAAGTGCCAAACTTTTTGTGGCAGTGGCCTAAATTACAATACTAATTTAGGTGTAAGTTTCTTATTTTATAAAACTATTTTAGTATAAAAAGGAAATAGAAAACAAAATAAAAAATAACAAAAGAACAAAGCTTACCTATTGGACTGGGCCTTAAGTCAACATCGCAGGCCCGGCCCAACTCCTCCCCCCCCAGCCGTTCTGGATCAGCCACGGGGCGGCCATCCCGGACCTCCCTGCCGTTCCTCGCGATGGATAAGGCCACTCCGCACCTTGCTGCTAACCCTGGAACCCACTTTCCCTCTCCCTCGCAGCCCTTTGCACAGATCCGAGCTCGCCCGACCAAGCCCGTCGCCATCGCGTTGTCATTGCCTTGCTCCGCGACCTCCCTGAGTTGCGCGAGCTTGTCCGGTGGCTCCACTGAGCTCTTCTCCGCCGACGGCACTGCCGGACTAGAGCCGGGAGGCCGTCACGACGTCGTCCACTGCGTTCTTCCCCGCCACGGCCACCGCGTGATACGTCTCCAACGTATCTATAGTTTTTTTATTGTTCCATGCTATTATATTATCTGTTTTGGATGTTTTATATGCATTAATATGTTATTTTATATTATTTTTGGGACTAACCTATTAACCTAGAGCCCAGTGCCAGTTTCTGTTTTTTTCTTGTTTTAGAGTTTCGCAGAAAAGGAATACCAAACGTTGTCCAAACGGAATAAAACCTTCGTGATGATTTTTCTTGGACCAGAAAACACCCCAGTGACTTGGAGATCAAGTCAGAAGAGCCACAAGGCGGCCACAAGGGTGGAGGGCGTGCCCCCTATCTTGTGGGCCCCCCATGACCCTCCTGACCTAATTCTCCAGCCTATATATTCCCAAACCACCAAAAGTATCCACGAAAACACTTTTCCATCGCCGCAACCTTCTGTACCCGTGAGATCCCATCTAGGGACCTTTTCCGGCACCCTGCTGGAGGGGGATTCGATAACGGAGGGCTTCTACATGAACTCCTTTTCCCTTCCGATGAAGCGTGAATAGTTTACCATAGACCTACGGGTCCATAGCTAGTAGCTAGATGGCTTCTTCTCTCTCTTTGCTTCTCAATACCATGTTCTCCTCGATGTTCTTGGAGATCTATCCGATGTAATCTTCTTTTGCGTTGTGTTTGTCGAGATCCGATGAATTGTGGATTTATGATCAGCTTATCTATGAATATTATTTGAATCTTCTCTGAATTCTTTTATGCATGATTTGATATCTTTGTAATTCTCTTCGAACTATCGGTTTGGTTTGGCCAACTAGATTGGTTTTTCTTGCAATGGGAGAAGTGCTTAGCTTTGGGTTCAATCTTGCAGTGTCCTTTCCCAGTGACAGTAGGGGCAGCATGGCACGTATTGTATTGTTGCCATCGAGGATAAAAAATGGGGTTTACATCATATTGCTTGAGTTTATTCCTCTACATCATGTCATCTTACTTAATGCGTTACTCTGTTCTTCATGAACTTAATACTCTAGATGTAGGCAGGAGTCGGTCAATGTGTGGAGTAATAGTAGTAGATGCAGAATCGTTTCGGTCTACTTGACACGGACGTGATGCCTATATTCATGATCATTGCCTTAGATATCGTCATAACTTTGCGCTTTTCTATCAATTGCTCGACAGTAATTTGTTTGCTTTTTAGTTTGCCACAATCATCCTTGCTGTACACACCTTTTGAGAGGGACACGCATGAATTGTGATTTATTAGAATACTCTATGTGCTTCACTTATATCTTTTGAGCAAAGCAATTTTGCTCTAGTGCTTCACTTATATGTTTTTAGAGCACGGCAGTGGTTTTATTTTATAGAAATTATTGAACTCTCATGCTTCACTTATATTATTTTGAGAGTCTTTAAACAACATGGTAATTTGCTTTGGTTATAAATTTAGTCCGAATATGATAGGCATCCAAGAGGGATATAATAAAAAACTTTCATATAATGTGCATTGAATACTATGAGAAGTTTGATTCCTTATGATTGTTTTGAGATATAAAGATGGTGATATTATAGTCATGCTAGTGAGTAGTTGTGAATTTGAGAAATACTTGTGTTAAGGTTTGTGATTCCCGTAGCATGCACGTATGGTGAACCTTATGTAACGAAGTTGGAGCATGAGGTATTTTTTGATTGTCTTCCTTATGAGTGGCGGTCGGGGACAAGCGATGGTCTTTTCCTACCAATCTATCCCCCTAGGAGCATGCGCGTAGTAATTTGTTTTGATAACTAATAGATTTTTGCAATAAGTATGTAGTTCTTTATGACTAATGTTGAGTCCATGGATTATACGCACTCTCACCCTTCCACCATTGCTAGCGTCTCTAGTACCGCACAACTTTCGCCGGTACCACAAGGGTGGAGGGGGCGCCCAGGGGGTAGGGCGCACCCCCCTTGTCTTGTGGGCCCCCCGTGACCCTCCTGACCTAATTCTTCAACCTATATATTGCCAAATATTTCCAAACCATCAGAAGTATCCACGAAAACACTTTTCCACCGCTGCAACCTTCTGTACCCATGAGATCCCATCCAGGGACCTTTTTCGGCACCCTGGAGGGGGATTCTATCATGGAGGGCTTCTACATCAACTCTATTGCCCTTCCGATGAAGCATGAGTAGTTTACCACGGACATACGGGTCCATAGCTAGTAGCTAGATGACTTCTTCTCTCTCTTTGCTTCTCAATACCATGCTCTCCTCGATGTTCTTGGAGATCTATCCGATGTAATCTTCTTTTGCGGAGTGTTTGTCGAGATCCGATGAATTGTGGATTTATGATCAGCTTATCTATGAATATTATTTGAATCTTCTCTGAATTCTTTTATGCATGATTTGATATCTTGGTAATTCTCTTTGAACTATCGGTTTGGTTTGGCAAATTAGATTAGTTTTTATTGCAATGGGAGAAGTGCTTAGTTTTGGGTTCAATCTTGCGGTGTCCTTTCCCAGTGACAGTAGGGACAGCAAGGCACGTATTGTATTGTTGCCGTCGAGGATAAAAAGATGGGGTTTACATCATATTGCTTGAGTTTATTCCTCTACATCATGTCATCTTACTTAATGTGTTACTCTATTCTTCATGAACTTAATACTCTAGATGCAGGCAGGAGTCGGTCGATGTGTGGAGTAATAGTAGTAGATGTAGAATCGTTTCGGTCTACTTGACACGGACGTGATGCCTATATTCATGATCATTGCCTTAGATATCATCATAACTTTGCGCTTTTCTATCAATTGCTCGACAGTAATTTGTTTACCCACCGTATTATTTGTTGAAAGATCGAGGATGTCGCCTGGAGGGGGGGGGTGAATAGGCACTTTAAAATAATTACAGTTTAGGCTTGAGCAAATGCGGAATAAACCTAGCGGTTAATTTGTCAAGCACAAACCTACAACAACTAGGCTCACCTATGTGCACCAACAACTTATGCTAAGCAAGATAAACTACTAGGTGATAGCAAGATATATGACAAGAAACAATATGGCGAGCACAAAGTAAAGTGCATAAGTAAAGGGCTCGGGTAAGAGATAACCGAGGCACGCGGAGACGACGATGTATCCCGAAGTTCACACCCTTGCGGATGCTAATCTCCGTTTGGAGCGGTGTGGAGGCACAATGCTACCCAAGAAGCCACTAGGGCCACCGTAATCTCCTCACGCCCTCGCACAATGAAAGATGCCGTGATTCCACTAAGGGACCCTTGAGGGCGGTCACCGAAACCGTACAAATGGCAACCCTTGAGGGAGGTCACCGAACCCGTACACTTTGGCAACCCTTGGGGGCGGACACCGGTACCTGTCAAATTGCTCAGGGCGATCTCCACAACCTAATTGGAGACCTCGACGCTTGCCCGGAGCTTTACACCACAATGATTGAGCTCCAAACACCACCAACCGTCTAGGGCGCCCAAGCACCCAAGAGGAACAAGCTCAAGGGTACCAAGCACCCAAGAGTAATAAGCTTCTCAACTTGTAACTTCTACGTATCACCGTGGGGAACTCAAACGATGCACCAAATGCAATGGCAAGGGCACACGGAGTGCCCAAGTCCTTCTCTCCCAAATCCCACCAAAGCAACTAATGCTAGGGAGGAAGATGAGAGGAAGAACAAGAAGGAGAACACTAAGAACTCCAAGATCTAGATCCAAGGGGTTCCCCTCACATAGAGGAGAAAGTGATTGGTGGAAATGTGGATCTAGATCTCCCCTCTCCTTCCCCCCCAAAACTAGCAAGAATCCATGGAGGGATTGAGAGATAGCAAGCTCGAAGAAGGTCAACAATGGGGGAAGAACACGAGCTCAAGAGATAAGGTTCAATGGGGAAGAAGACCCCTTTTATAGGTAGGGAAAATCCAACCGTTATCCTCACAGCCCGCACCGAGTGGTACTACCGCTCCAAGGAGCGGTACTACCGCTAAGGCGACCGTAGCCAAATAAACACTACTGCAACGGGGCAACAGGACGGTACTACTGCCGGAGCGGTACTACTGCCTGCCCTTGCGGTACTACCGCAAGGGTAGTATTCAACGGCCACAAAGGTGCAGCACACGGCAGTATACACTGTGAGGCAGCGGTACTACCGCTGGGGATAGCGGTACTACCGCGTGTCTAGGATGTAAAAAATTACTGCCACGCCTACATCCGCTGGAGCTAGCTTCGAGTAGAAAGTCGGCACGGTACTACCGCTCACAGGGAGCGGTACTACCGCGTAAGGGCAGATGTAAAAAATTACATCCGCGCCTACTTCCGCATGGATCAACGTCAGGGCTGGAGGCAGCGGTACTACCGCTCACCAAGAGCGGTACTACCGCTGGCCCCTGCGGTACTACTGCTCCCTTGAGCAGTACTACCGCAAGTCACAGAGGCTTTAGCACTTGCTTGCCTTCATATCGCAGCTAAAGACAACAGAAGGATACAATAAAACCAGAACTGCCATAATTCTGCAAATGATCTCCGAATTGAGCAAACTCAAGCTTGTTGGATAGAAGACAACGAGTAGCATCAAAACAGCGAGGTATGCCTAGCATATAGAGGAGTGAAACCTCCAACAAAGAAGAACCGGCATAACCTCCAACATCGAAAACATCATAGAAGATGCAAGTGAACCCCGTTTTTCAATGAACTCGGCTTGTCATCAACATGACCATAAGCTCTAAGACTCACAAAGAGAACCAAACAAGAACCAAGAAAGATGATGCAAGGATGCAATGGTTTGAGCTCTCTACGAACGATACGATCAATCTACTCAACGAGAGCCCCGCTTGATAGTACGGCAATCGATCCTATAACCCGGTCTCCCAAGTACCACCAAGAGACCGAAAAAATAGAAAACCTATCAAGGGAAAACCTTTGCCTTGCACATGATCCACTTGAGCTAGATGATGACGATCTTGTCCTCCTCAAGATGGACCACCTTTCTTGATTGCGTTGGGTCGTTGAAGACTAGATGATTGCTCCCCCATACTCCACTATGGGCGAGCCACTCTTCGGCACATCTTCACAAGTCCATTGACACCACAATGGACGAAAAGCTTCAAGCACTTGATCTCTTCGTGATGCTTCACTTGAACTTGCACATGGCAATCTTGATCATGATCACCACTTGATGTCATCCTCTCCATGGGTTGAGTGATATCTTCCTCTTGACGCAAGCCCATGGACACGTACCTAACCCCACATAGAACTCTCACATAGATTGTCGGATCACGGGTTCCAGCAAAAGCCTCAAGGTTCAAACACTGGGGTGCGCACGAAGATCTCCCCCTACCGATCCACGTCCTAGCATCGCTAAGATCTCAAGGGCTAACTCGACGAACTTGCAACACAAGGGACACAAGATTTATACTGGTTCGGGCCACCGTTGTGGTGTAATACCCTACTCCAGTGCGGTGGTGGTGGATTGCCTCTTGGGCTGAGGATGAACAGTACAAGGGGAAGAACAGCCTCCTGAGGCGAGGTGTTCTTGTGCTTGGTGAACTTGAGTGGGTGAAGATCACTCAAGTTGGGATGAGATGCCTCCGAATGAGTTATCCCCTACGGTGGTGGCTAGTCCTGTTTATATAGGCCCTGGTCCTCTCCCCAAATATCGAGCGGAAAGGGAGCCAACAATGGCCAATTTGAAAGGGGGCAGCTAGTACATCTTATCCTGACAAAAGCAGTCTTCGCCTGCAAAAGGCTCTGGTGGTGACGCCGCCTTGGGCTCCATGGTGACCTCCGTCTTGCCGTCCTGCTGGTCTTGGTCTCGTTGCACTGACATGGAAACCTTTGCTTGACGCCTCGGTACTCCGCGCCTGCACTTGCCTCCTTAGCACCAAAGAGGAAACAAGTACACTGTGCGCACTGGCGCCCGCCTGGTCTCGGTCGTCATGGCTCACGTCACGAGAACCTCATGAGGTTTGCCTTGCCTTGATCTCTCCGCCCCTCGCGAGCCAACCTGGTGAGGCCGCTCCCGAGGGGGTCTTGCACCGTCCGCCTCACGAGGCTTGGCCCCTCGCGAGGGTCTTGAGTGCTTGTTGGTGAAGATGGGCCGTACGGGCCCGCTCGCAGAGCCATGCCATGGGTCGCAGGCAGGCAAGTCTGGGGACCCCCGTTCCCAGAACATCGACAGTAGCCCCCGGGCCCAAGGCGCGCTCGGGCTTGGCTTCGAGGCGAAGCCAAAGGTCAAGTGAAGAGCACCACGGGCCCCAATAGCCTGCGGCCTTGGTCGACGCGTGGCGGTTGATTGGACGTGGGCATCTCCGCTTCCCCACGCTGCCTTGGAATCCGCCTGGCTATGCGGCCACCGCAACCTACACAGTTATTCTTCCATCGTCCGCGCCATACTTCCCCAATTCCTCTGCTTCCCCGGGACTCCGCTCCTCTTTCCAATCTGACCTGAGCTCTGCTCACTCCATTGCCATGGCGCCGAAACAAGCGGATAAGGGGAAGAAACCTCTGCCTTTGGCCAGTGCGCCCCCGGCCGTCGAGCCCGCAGTTGGCCGATTGCTAGTGCTCAACAATGAGGCCATGGGCAAGGTGCGTCCCATGCTCGCCTCCAGTTTCAATGAGTGGAGAAAGACGGCGGCTTGGCCTGCGTCTCGTGCTCGCATTGACTGGGCTGCCACCGAGGTCCCAATCTTCATCGATGCCCTCTGGGCCGGCCTGGTCCCTCCTTTCTCCGCCTTCTTCAACGTAGTGCTTGAACACTATCAGATCCACATGCTGCATCTTGATCCCCAGTCTGTGACCCTTCTTGCCGTCTTCGCCTTCGTGTGCGAGGCCATGGTGGGCATTTCCCCTTCCGTGGCCCTTCTTCGCCACTTCTTCTCGTTGCATCTGATTGACCCCCGGCAGAGCTCGGGATGCCTGAGCTTCCAGGCTGTGGCTGCGACGGCAGGCGCGGGGATCGACTTCGAGCTTCCTCCATCCACGAGCGGGTTTCGGACACGGTGGGTATTCGTTGATGTCGGAGTGCTCAGCCCTCTGCTCCATTCTTCGTCGACGCCTGCCATCCCCAACTCCGGTTGGGGCCACGAGAAGCTCGCGAGCCCTTGCCTTGTCCCTGTCTGGCTCAGGCTGAAGAGGCTGAAGGACCGTGGCGTAACTGCGCCTATGGTGGTGAAGGAGTTTGTCCGGCGCCGAGTCACCCCACTTCAGCGCCATTCTCGGCCGATGTGGGCCTTGCTCAACAGCAAGGACCATATGAGGCTTCAGGAGTCCGGGCTCCCTCTTGAGACGCGCCAGACGGTGCTTGGGGTCTTGGCGGGCGTTCCATCGCCAGACGACATGCCTGGGAAGAGTTGTTTGTTGTACCGTTGCTCGAACAAGGAGGAATTCGTGGAGCACATGCCTTCCTTTGACGAGTGGGGGCTTGTGATGCCCCCGATTCGACCGTACACTAATCATACACGCAAATGTGTACGATCAAGATCAGGGACTCACGGGAAGATATCAGAAGACAACTCTAGACACAAAATGAAATAATACAAGCTTCATATTACAAGCCAGGGGCCTCGAGGGCTCGAATACAAGCTCGATACACAAGAGTCAGCGGAAGCAACAATATCTGAGTACAGACATTAGTTAAACAAGGATGCCTTAAGAAGGCTAGGACAAACATCAACGATCGAAGAGGCAAGGCCTCCTGCCTGGGACCTCCTAACTACTCCTGATCTTCGGCGGCCTCCATGTAGTAGTATACATCGGCGGTGGCATCTGGCTCCAAGGATCCACCATCTGGTTGCATCAAACGGAAAGAAGAAAGAAGGGGGAAAGGGGTAGCAAAGCAACCGTGAGTACTCATCCAAAGTACTCGCAAGCATCAGATCTATACTAAGTATGCATTGGTATCAAATGGAAGGGCTGTATCTGTGGACTGAACTGCAGAATTCCAGAATAGAGGGGAAGGCCTAACCTATCGAAGACTAGCATCTTCAAGCAGCTCCAAGCATCTTGCAGCAAGTAGAAGAGTAAAGAATAGCAGTTTATATTTAACAAACATGTTGCAGCATCAACGCCCAGAGATCCTTCCTCGACTCCCTACGAGAAAGCAATCCCGGAGCCACATATCTTAAGTATCCATTTCTAGTTGTATTAGATCAAGATATAAGTCTGAACGTCCATTACCGTGGACACGATATTCGAATAAAGATCTTCCCTGCAGGGGTGCACCACGTTTTCCAACACGCTCGATCACTCTGGCCGGACACACTTTTCTGGGGTCAATGCCCGGCCTCGGAAGATCAACACATCGTAGCCCTACCTAGGCTCAGCAGAGAGGTCCCCCCGGTCTACATCCTAAGCACTCCGGGGTCTGGGCCCATCGCCCGTTGCACTCCGGGTCGTTACGTGCAGGGCGGGTCCAGGCTCCACCACTACAGGATGGTGCCGGCCCAGCCGTGCCGCAATGCTGAACTGGACGTCTGACAAAGCTTCGGCTGATACTGCGACGTCGAGGCCCATAACAATTCTCGCGTGGTGGTTAGTGCGTAAAGGCCAAATGCCAATTCAGAACGAATACCCAAACCTGTTAGTGAATTAACAATTAAAGTAGTGACGGCTGTCGGGACAAGTCCGGAGCTATCACCCCTCCTGGGTGATACCGCTAAACAGCCAGCCGCCACTGTTAGATCGCACGGGTGCTCTCCGGGCCCGCCCGGCTTTCACAACGGTCTCAAGTGAAGTCAAGGTAACTATGTGTCCAGACATCAAGGGGAAAACCCGAGGAATCACCCTCGGAGGATTCCACTCAATGTAATCATCAAGGTGAACGTAAGAGGGACCACCCTCGAGGTTCACACTTGAGGTGTTGAACGACAGAGCCGTATCGGGAATGGTGAAAGAGGAAATCACCCTTGATGACCACGACCGAATAGCTACACTATTATCATCAGGAGTGCGTTATGAGGGATCACCCTCGGCACTCGATAGTAGCTCTGCAGAGTCGAGCAACAAAAGGGGCGTGATGTGATGTGAGGTGTCGGGCTCTGGTCGTCGATCACATAGATCGAGTCGTCGATGATGAAGCAGGGGCAACAAGGACAAGTGGGGGTCACTGATGGATCACTAACCAACCTATACTAAGCAGTTTAGGATAAGAAGGTAGGTAACAATAGCAGGTACAAAAGCAGGCTATGCATCAGAATAGGAGCAAACAATAACAGTAGCAAAATCTAATGCAAGCATGAGAGAATGGAATGGGCGATATCGGGATGATCAAAGGGGGGCTTGCCTGGTTGCTCAGACAAGAAGAAGGGGTCGTCGTCGACGTAGTCGATCACAGGGGCATCAGCAGCGATCTCGGGGTCTACCGGAGAGAAGAGGGGGAAGAAACAGTAAATACATAGCAAGCAAGAGCATAACAGGACAACAGGCAGAGCTAGACGTGTTCTAACGCGGTGCTAGACGATACCGGCGAAGGGGGAGAACATCCGGGAATGTTTCCCCGAAGTTTGGCATTTTCGGACAATCGAACCGGAGGGGGACGGTTGCAGGTTCGCTATGCTAGGGATGACTGGCGGACGAACAGAGAGCGTATCCGGATTCGTCTCGTCGTTCTGAGCAACTTTCATGTAGAAAACTTTTTCATCCGAGCTACGGATTATTTTATATTAATTTCCAAAGTTTTAAATCAATTTTAGAATTTATTTAATTAATTTAATTCAACATTGTCCAAAACAGTGTTTGCTGATGTCAGTATGACGTCAGCAGTCAACAGAGGTGTTGACTGGTCAAACTGACGTGTGGGCCCAGTGGGACCCACCTGTAATACACTGTTAGGTTGATTAGGGTTTAGGTTAAACTAATTACTGTTTAATTAAACTAACAGGTTAATTAGATTAATTAAATAGGATTAGTTAACTTAATTAATTAATTAATTAATTAATAATTACTTTTATTAATTCATTTTTATTTTTATTTATTATTATTATTAAAAAAACGTTCTGGGCGGGGCCCCTTTGGCAGTGGCCTAAAGGGCCAAACGGAGGCGGGTTAGTGGGCGCGCGGGCGCTGGGCGGAGCCGGGCGTCGGGCGCTAGCCCGCTTGACAGGGCACCACGGCCAGGAGGCGAAGGGCGCCGACGCGTGGCTCGGCGCCGCCGGCCATAGCCGGAGCGGGGCGACGCGGCGTGGCCAGACGAGGCCGGCCGGAGCGCGGGGGTCGGTGGAGTGGGCGCGGGGCACATCAGTCGCACGGACTCACGGGCGCGGCCGCCGGCGGTAGCGGCGAGGGAGGAGAAACAGGAGGAGGCCAGGAGGGGCGTGAGGCGCAGCGGGGCGACGCCGGGCAGCAGCAGTGGCAGCGGTTAGCGGCAGGCAAGGCCCGGCGAGGCCGGCGGACAGCACGCGCGCGGTGGCGGCCGGAGCGGGGCCATCGGCGGGGCAAGGAGGGCGGGGGCGCGGGCTGTGGTAACTGTGGGGCAGAGGCAGCGTGCGCTAGAGGAAGGCAAAAGCGGCGGGGGTTGCTGCGGGGTGCAGCAGGAGCAGGGGCTCGGCGGGAGATGTAGCTGGAGGCGGGAGCGGAGGGCGACGGCGGGCGTGCACGGGGCGCACGCGTGCGGTGGCCGCGGCAACGAGCGCAGGGCGCGCGAGCGCGGGACAGAGGGGGGGGGGAGGAGCAAGGCGGAGGCTCACTGGGGCGGTAGGGGTTCGGGCAGCGGGGGTCGAGGTGGAGGTCGGGGACGTTGCGCGTAGAGGAAGCAGGCCGGCGATGGCGTCCGGTGAGGTCGTTCTCCGGGCGGCGACGAACGGCGTCGGGCGGCGGCGTGGTTCGGTTCCAGGTGCGGCGGGGCGCACGAGCCCCGATCCGATCTGGATCGGGGGGGCGAGTCGAGGGGGAAGTGGGTGTCGCTGGGGTTAGGGTTTGGGTAGTGGGGGATATAGGGGAGTGGGGCCGGTTGGGCCGGGTGGGTTGGCCCAGTGGGGCTGTGGCATGCTGGGCCGGAGCCCGGGGGGGGTTGCTTTCTCTCTTTTTTTTCTCAGTTTTGTTTTCTGTTTTTATATTTTCTTTTCTTTTATTTATTTTCCTATCCATTTTAATTCTCTTTAAAATATTTAGGCATCCTAAACAAGTGTGGTACCTTCATCTTAAATACCTAGGCTTTACTTAGCACACTCCGAACATTTTAGTTTTGAGGTTTGGAAACTTTTATCGTTTGACTTAATTTCAAATTTGAACTTGAAACGTTTTGAACCAACACGTGAGTAGCAACAGTAACAGAGGTGACGTGGCATCATTAGCAGAGTTTTACTGTAGCCTAATTATCCGGGCGTTACAAATCTCCTCCACTACAAGAAATCTCGTCCCGAGATTTAGGAGGTAGAAGGAAACAACGCGGGGTATTCATCACGCAGGCGATCCTCGCGTTCCCAAGTGGCTTCACCTTCAGAATGGTGCGACCACTGGACCTTGAGGAACTTGATCGCTTTCTGACATGTGCGGCGTTCAGCTTGGTCGAGAATGCGGACCGGATGCTCTTTATAGGAGAGGTCCTGTTGCAACTCGAGCACTTCATGATCCACTGCTCGGATTGGGTCCTTGAAGCAGCGGCGGAGTTGTGACACGTGGAACACATCGTGAACCTGAGAAAGGTTCGACGGAAGCTCCAACTGGTATGCCACTTTTCCACGCCTTTCAAGAATAGTGAATGGACCAATATAGCGAGGAGCTAGCTTTCCCTTGATCCCAAAGCGGTGTGCACTCTTCATTGGTGTGACTCGAAGATAGGCCTTTTCACCAGGTTGATAGACCATGTCTTTGTGATGACGGTCATAATTACTCTTTTGACGTGATTAAGCAGTCTTGGGATTCTCGCGAATGACGCGGACTTGTTCTTCGGCGTGTTGGATAATATCCGGACCGAAGAGTGGACGTTCCCCAGTTTCTGACCAGTTCAGAGGGGTTCGGCACTTTCGTCCATATAACACTTCAAAGGGAGCCATCTTCAGACTAGCTTGATAGCTATTGTTGTAAGAGAACTCAGCATACGGGAGAGATTCCTCCCATTTCTTGCCAAAGGAAAAGACACAAGCTCGAAGCATGTCTTCGAGAACTTGATTGATGCGTTCAACTTGTCCCTGAGACTGAGGGTGAAATGCAGTGCTGAAAGATAGATGAGTTCCCATAGCTTCTTGGAAACTTGCCCAGAATCTTGAAGTGAATAAGCTGCCACAGTCTGAGCTGATTACCAGCGGAATGCCGTGAAGTGAAACAATTCTGGACATATAGAGAGTTGCCAACTGACTAGCAGTTATGGTTTCTTTGACGGCCAGAAAGTGTGCAACTTTAGAAAGCCGGTCAATGACGACAAGAATAGCATCATTACCTTTCTGCGATTTGGGAAAACCGGTGACAAAGTCCATTTCGACATGGTCCCATTTCCATTCAGGAATAGAGATAGGTTGCAGAGTTCCAGCGGGCCTTTGATGTTCTGCTTTGATACGACGGCAAACGTCACATTGAGCAACATAACGAGCAATGTCTTGCTTCATATTTGACCACCAGAATCTCTGACGAATGTCTTGGTACATCTTGGTACTACCGGGATGAATAGACAGCAGAGTGTCATGAGCTTCTTCCATAACCTCCTTAGTCATATCCAGGTTTTTCTCCTTACACGGCACCACTAGGCGGGCTTTGAAGTACAAAGTGCCATCATCAGTAATAGTGAAGAATGAGGGCTTTCCTTCTGCGAGGTAGCGCTTAATCTTCTTAACTTGAGAGTCATAATTATGCAGTTCCTTGATGCTATCCACGAGATCTGGTTTAGCAACCAGGGTATTGAGAGAACCCTGGGAAACAACACGGAGGTTCATCTTGCAAAACTCCTTAGGAGGGGGAGCGAGTGCACCCGGAGGAACAATATGGAGGTTCAACTTTCTGAATTCTTCAACAAGCGAAGGCTGAACTTTGCAAACCTCGAGATGGTTGCAATATGATTTGCGGCTCAAGGCATCAGCCATTACATTAGCCTTGCCTGGTGTATAGGAAATACCCATGTCAAAGTCTGCTACGATCTCCATCCATCTCTGCTAACGGAGGTTCAAATATGGCTGAGTAAACAGGTACTTCAGACTTTGGTGGTCGGTGAAGATCTCGCAACGATTACCAAGAAGGTAATGTCGCCACTATTTCAGTGCATGAATGACAGCAGCAAGCTCGAGGTCATGAACTGGATAGTTCTCTTCGTGTGGGCGCAACTGACGAGAGGCATAGGCAATCACTCTGCGCTCTTGCATTAGGACATAGCCTAATCCTTGTCGTGAAGCATCGCAATAAATGACGAAATTGTTCTTAGTATCGAGAGGAGCAAGCACAGGGGCAGAAGTCAGCTTGTCCTTGAGTGTCTGGAAACTTTCCTGACATTTTTCTGTCCACTCGAACTTGACGCCCTTGTGAAGCAGACCAGTCAGGGGCTTGGCGATCTTGGAGAAGTTCTCGACAAATCGACGGCAATAGCTGGCGAGTCCAAGAAAACTTCTGACTTGTTTAACATTCTTCGGAGGAGTCCAATCGAGAATAGCCTGAACTCGCTCTGGGTTGACGGCAATACCATCCTTGGAGATGACATGCCCAAGGTAGGTCACTTCAGGAAGCCAGAATTCACACTTGGAATACTTAGCATATAGTTGATGCTCTCGAAGTTTTTCCAGAACAAGTCAAAGGTGTTCAGCATGTTCTTCTTTATTCTTGGAATATACAAGGATATCATCTAGATAAACCACGACGAACTTGTCGAGGTATTCCATGAATATATAGTTCATCAGACGAGAGAATGTCGCTGGAGCATTTGTCAAACCAAAGGACATGACGGTGTACTCGTATGAACCATAGCGAGTAACGAAGGCGGTCTTAGGAATATCCTCTTCATGAACCCGAATCTGGTGGTAACCCAACCTCAAATCAAGCTTAGAGAATACTGAGGAACCAGCAAGTTGATCATACAGATCATTGATTCTGGGAAGCGGATACTTGTTCTGAATTGTTGCCTGGTTGATAGGTCGGTAATCTTGGACCAAACGATTAGTTCCATCCTTCTTCTTGACAAAGAGAGAAGGTGCTCCCCAAGCAGAGGAACTAGGACAAATGAATCCCTTGTGAAGAGATTTGTCTATTTCCTCCTTAAGTTCAAGGAGTTCATGTGGCGGCATCTTGTATGTCCGCTTGGCAATAGGAGTAGTGCCCGGCTTCAAGTCTATGATGAAATCAACAGCTCTAGTAGGGGGTATTCCTAGAAGTTCTTCTGGAAAGACATCTTCGAATTCACGAACGACTGGAATGTTCTCTATTCCCTCAAGAGGTGAAGCATTCAATGCATTCAGAACATATATCTGGTTCTCGGCATCCCGAGCTGCGCGGGCTGAGTATTTGACTGTCTGGCCAGAAGGGTGGGTGAGCTGGACTGTCTTGGTAGCACATTCAATCAAAGCATCATGGGCTGTCAACCAATCCATACCAAGAATGATGTCTATGTTGGAAGGTCCGAGTACAATGAGAGAAGCCGGAAAAAGTAGACCTCCAATCTCGATTTGGTTGCGAGGGCTTACCATTGAGGTTTGCCACTTGGAACCTGGGGATTGAACCGCTAAGGGAGTGGGTAATTTTTCCATGTATAACTCATGCGTCTGAGCAAATTGTTGGGACACAAAAGTATGCGATGCTCCTGAATCAAAGAGAACAGAAGCTGGCACTGAATTAACGTGAAGGGTTCCCATCACAATTTTTGGGGACTCATGAGCTTCTTCAATCTTGACATGGGAGACTTGACCACCAGTCACCGTAGGCGAACTAGCAGTACACACACTGGTATGATGGTTTCGACGGCCCTTCTTACGATCAATAGGACATCGTGATGAATTTTGCGGCTGACCCTGGCGACAGTTGAAAGCACGGTGCCCTGGCTGACCACACTTGCGGCATAAACCATCATTATGGGGAGGAGCTACAACATTGGATTGTCCACCCTGAGTCGTTAGCAGTCTCGGCGGCGGAGGCAGCGAGGTGCAACATAAGACGGCCTTGGTGTTGGAGCAGGTCGGTGATGGACATTATGTGGGATCCAGACTCGACGTTTCTGAGTAGGCTGACTCGAGGATGGGCCAACATCTCGAGTACGCTTGAGTGACTCCTGGTACTCACTCAGACCAGTTTCAGTTCGGAATGATTGGCTGACAAGCGTCGCAAAGTCTGCGCAATCATGAGCAACAAGTGCGAGCTTTATATCGGGATGCAGACCTTCACGGAATTTCTCCTGCTTGCGAGCGTCAGTGCAGACGTCATCCGCAGCATAGCAAGATAATTCAAGGATTTTCCTCTGCTACTCATCCACTATCATTGTGTCCTGTGAGAGTTTGCGGAACTCCTTCTTCTTCTGGTCCATCAGACCTTGAGGAATGTGTCGTGCACGGAAGGCTAACTGAAATTCCTGCCAAGTGGTTACAGTCTCTGCAGGTAGCATACCCCACAATCGGCCACTAAGAAAATAAGATATACAATAGTACAATGTTATACTTGAAAGTTAATTGCATGGTGCTTCCAATAATATTTGTTCTGCATTGTGAATGTTTATATTTTCTCCTAAAATATTAGTCACGGGAAAGAGAAATGAAGGGCATATCTCTCCTTGTCTCCACCGACACCCCCTCTTTCTACACCACTTTCACGTACGCACACTAACTATCTCTCGGCCCTCTAAAAGTATGCATGCCCCTGACACATTCACGCGTGACGGACACTGTATTTCAAGCGAAAGCACTATACGGTCACTGGACTTCAGAATATGCTCATTACGGTCACCGTATACATTCTCGTGGTGATCATACCGTATCTAGCTCACGATACGTCTCCGTATTTTGTGGATGACACTTATGGACATTGTATTTGATGCGTGCTTCGTATTTTGTTGACGACACTTACGGTCATTGTATTTGAAATGAAAGCACGATATGGTCAGTGGACTTCAGAATAAGATCATCATGGTCACCATATACATTTTGTGGTGCAAACCAGCCTGTGGTTGGATGGTTAGGAGGACAGTGGTTTCCCTAGCCCACCAGGGTTAAAGTCCCGGTGCTCGCATTTGTCTTGGATTAATTTCAGTATTTTCTGACGATGTGCGCTCAGTGCGAGGAGACGTTCCCCTCGACTACGAGGCACCTATGGTGACTTCGTAAAATCTCAAGATCATATGCTGGCTCACTCTCTCGAAGGTGCTCATAGGGGTAGGGTCTGCCTGTGTGCACTTATAGCGGTGAGTGTTTGCGTGTATATATGAGCCCTTGCGTCTGTACCATGTTAAAAAAATACATGTCGTGATTATACGGTCACTGGCTCACCCGTACAACTCAGTATTTTGTTGATGACACGATCAATTGACCAGTCAAACGTTCCATGTCACACAACTAGTGTTGCACCATCAGCGCGCATAACCGTAGGGCCCACTTGTTAGCGCGTATATGAAAAAACATATTGTAGTTTGAGCCTGTACTATGTTCATAAAATACATTTTATGGTGATCGTACGGTCACTAGCTCACCATACGGCTCCGTAATTTGTTGATGACACGATCAATTGACCAGTCAAATGGTCCACATTCAGCTACGCACATTACCATAGGGCCCACCCGTCAGCGCGTATATGAAACACGTAAATGGTAATAAATTAGCGGTCGGTGGGGATTCGAAGTCGTGAGACCTCTAGTTGGCAGCCCGCGCCCCCTAACCACAGCAGACAAGGATCACCTTGTGATGATATGCTGAGCCGGCCATTTTCATTGCACGCACGCACAAGCCACTGTGGTAAATACAAACTCATCACACATGCGCACAAACACGCCCGCAACACTCGCATGCATACATGCAATACTCACACGTACCGATTTAGCTACACTTCAGTCGACTGAATCGACTTTTAGGTCAGTCGATGTTCAAGGGGTGGGGGGCTCACCGGAGTTAAGGAAGAACCAGCCGCAGCGGGGAGTGGGGCTTGCCGGAGAGGTACCTCACTATCTATCTTAGGGTTCAGGGTTGGGGCGGTGGTCGCCGGCGGTGGGGGGCACGGTGGTGGGGCGGTGGCGTGGGGATCATCGGTGAAAAAGCTTGGCGTGGGGGGTCCTAGAGGGATGGGGGGGCATTTGCAAAGATATTTCAGTAGGTGTCAACTTATTCAAATCAAGTCTACGATATAAAGAGAGAGGCATAACACTAACACCGGCTCCAAGATCACATAAAGCAGTTTTAGCATAGTTTCTTTTAATGGAGCATGGTATAGTGGGTACTCCTGGATCTCCTAGTTTCTTTGGTATTCCACCCTTAAAAGTATAATTAGCAAGCATGGTGGAAATTTCAGCTTCCGGTATCTTTCTTTTATTAGTGACAATTTCTTTCATATACTTAGCATAAGGATTCATTTTGAGCATATCAGTCAAACGCATACGCAAAAAGATAGGTCTAATCATTTCAGCAAAGCGCTCAAAATCCTCATCATCCTTTTTCTTGGATGGTTTGGGAGGAAAAGGCATGGGTTTCTGAACCCATGGTTCCCTTTCTTTACCGTGTTTCCTAGCAACAAAGTCTCTCTTATCATAACGTTGATTCTTTGATTGTGGGTTATCAAGATCAACAGTAGGTTCAATTTCTACATCATTATTATTGCTAGGTTGAGCATCATCATTAACATTATTACTAGGTTCATGTTCATTACCAGATTGTGTTTCAGCATCAGAAATAGAAATATCATTTGGATTCTCAGGTGGTTCAGCAATAGGTTCACTAGAAGCATGCAAAGTCCTATCATTTTTCTTTTTCTTCTTTTAGAAGGACTAGGTGCGTCTATATTATTTCTTTGAGAATCTTGTTCAATTCTCTTAGGGTGGCCCTCAGGATACAAAGGTTCCTGAGTCATTTTACCAGTTCTAGTAGCCACTCTAACAGCATAGTCATTATTCTTATTATTTAATTCATTGAGAAAATCATTCTGAGCTTTAAGTACTTGTTCTACTTGAGTGGTAACCATAGAAGCATGTTTACTAATGAGTTTAAGTTCACCTTTAATTCTAGACATATAATCACCCAAGTGTTCAATCATGTAAGCATTTTGTTTTAATTGTCTACCAAAATAAGCATTAAAATCTTCTTGCTTAACCATAAAGTTATCAAACTCATCCAAACATTGGCTAGCAAACTTTGTAGGAGGGATCTCAGCTTTATCATATCTATAGGGAGAATTTACCTGTACTACCTGTGTCGGGTTATCAAGACCATGTGTTTCTTCAATAGGCGGTAAATTAAGACCATGTATTTCTTCAATAGGAGGTAAATTCTTAACATCTTCAGCTTTAATACCCTTTTCTTTCATAGATTTCTTTGCCTCTTGCATATCTTCAGGGCTGAGAAATAGAACACCCCTCTTCTTCGGAGTTGGTTTAGGAATAGGCTCAGGAGCTCGCTCGGGAAGTGTCCAATTATTTTCATTTGTCAACATATTATTCAATAGAATTTCAGCTTCATCCGGTGTTCTTTCCCTGAAAACAGAACCAGCACAACTATCCAGGTAATCTCTGGAAGCATCGGTTAGTCCATTATAAAAGATATCAAGTATTTCATTTTTCTTAAGAGGATGATCAGGCAAAGCATTAAGTAATTGGAGAAGCCTCCCCCAAGCTTGTGGGAGACTCTCTTCTTCAAGTTGCACGAAATTATATATTTCCCTTAAGGCAGCTTGTTTCTTATGAGCGGGGAAATATTTAGCAGAGAAGTAATAAATCATATCCTGGGGACTACACACACAACCAGGATCAAGAGAATTAAACCATATCTTAGCATCACCCTTTAACGAGAACGGAAATATTTTAAGGATGTAAAAGTAGCGAGTTCTCTCATCATTAGTGAACAGGGTGGCTATATCATTTAATTTAGTAAGATGTGCCACAACAGTCTCAGATTCATAGCCATAAAAAGGATCGGATTCAACCAAAGTAATTATATCAGGATCAACAAAGAATTCATAATCCTTATCAGTAACAAAGATAGGTGAGGTAGCATAAGTAGGATCATATTTCATTCTAGCATTCAGAGTTTTTTGTTTAAGCTTAGCTAATAATTTCTTAAGATCACTTCTATCATTGCAAGCAAGAAAATCTTTTTTAGTTTCTTCATCCATAACATAGCCCTCAGGCACAACAGGCAATTCATATTTATTGGGAGAGCCTTCATCATCACATTCATCAATATTATCAGTTCCAATAATTTCATTCTCTCTAGCCCTAGCAAGTTGTTCATCAAGAAATTCACCAAGTGGCACAGTAGTATCAAGCATAGAAGTAGTTTCATCATAAGTATCATGCATAGCAGAAGTGGCATCATCAATAACATGCGAGATATCAGAATTAATAGCAGAAGCAGGGTTAGGTGTCTCAAGCTTACTCAAAACAGAAGGTGAATCAAGTGTACAGCTAGATGGCAATTCCTTACATCCCCTCGTAGTTGAGGGATAAATTTTTGTTTTCTCATCTTTCAAGTTCCACATAGTGGCCAGCAGATATAAATCCCAAGTGACTAAAAGAATAGAGCTATGCTCCCCGGCAACGGCGCCAGAAAATAGTCTTGATAACCCACAAGTATAGGGGATCGCAACAGTTTTCGAGGATAGAGTATTCAACCCAAATTTATTGATTCGACACAAGGGGAGCCAAAGAATATTCTCAAGTATTAGCAGTTGAGTTGTCAATTCAACCACACCTGGATAACTTAGTATCTGCAGCAAAGTATTTAGTGGCAAAGTAATATGGAAGTAACGGTAACGATAGCAAAAGTAATATTTTTGGGTTTTGTAGTGATTGTAACAGTAGCAACGGAAAAGTAAATAAGTGAAGAACAATATGTGAAAAGCTCGTAGGCATTGGATCGGTGATGGAGAATTATGCCGGATGCGGTTCATCATGTAACAATCATAACATAGGGTGACACAGAAGTATCTCCAATTCATCAATGTAATGTAGGCATGTATTCCGAATATAGTCATACGTGCTTATGGAAAGAACTTGCATGACATCTTTTGTCCTAACCTCCCGTGGCAGCGGGGTCCTAATGGAAACTAAGGGATATTACGGCCTCCTTTTAATAGAGTACCGGACCAAAGCATTAACACATAGTGAATACATGAACTCCTCAAACTACGATCATCACCGGGAGTGGTCACGATTATTGTCCCTTCGGGGTTGCCGGATCATAACACATAGTAGGTGACTATAGACTTGCAAGATAGGATCAAGAACTCACATATATTCATGAAAACATAATAGGTTCAGATCTGAAATCATGGCACTCGGGCCCTAGTGACAAGCATTAAGCATAGCAAAGTCATAGCAACATCAATCTCAGAACATAGTGGATACTAGGGATCAAACCCTAACAAAACTAACTCGATTACATGATAGATCTCATCCAACCCATCACCGTCCAGCAAGCCCACGATGGAATTACTCACGCACGGCAGTGAGCATCATGAAATTGGTGATGGAGGATGGTTGATGATGACGATGGCAACGGATTCTCCTCCCCGGAGCCCCGAACGGACTCCAGATCAGCCCTCTTGAGAGAGTTTAGGGCTTGGTGGCGGCTCCGTATCGTAAAACGCGATGAATCCTTCTCTCTGATTTTTTTCTCCCCGAACACGAATATATGGAGTTGGAGTTGAGGTCGGTGGAGCAACAGGGGGCCCACGAGGCAGGGGGCGCGCCCCCCACCTCGTGGACAGGTGGTGGCCCCCCTGGCCTTGATTCTTTCGACAATATTTTTAATATTTTCCAAAATAAGTTCCGTGGAGTTTCGGGTCATTCCGAGAACTTTTGTTTCTGCACATAAATAACACCATAGCAATTCTGCTGAAAACAGCGTCAGTCCGGGTTAGTTCTATTCAAATCATGCAAGTTAGAGTCCAAAACAAGGGCAAAAGTGTTTGGAAAAGTAGATACGACGGAGACGTATCAAGGCAGCGCGGGAGCGGCGGTTCAGCCGGTGTTGGCTGACGGCTCAAGGGGGTGGAGGTTGAAGATGAACTGAAGGCCCTTGATTTCGTATCCAACGGCTGGAAAGTCGACTAACCAGAGATGAAAAAGTCAGTCGACTGACGTGTAGCCTCACCCCGCACATACACATGCACGCACGCAACACTCACATGAACACACGCACGCATGCAGGCGTGCAACACTGACACATACACATGCACTCAAAAACACATGCATGCATGCAGGCGTGCAACACTGACACGTACACATCCACTCACGAACACACGCACGCACGCACACATGCATGCAACACTGAAATGTACACATGCACGCACGCAACACTCGCACGCCTGCATGCACACGACGCAAGACACACACTCAACCTATACGTCTACAAGACCCTCCCAAGGGTACAAGATCGTAGCTGAGGTAACAAGCTAAACGTCTAAGTCCACGCCGAACTACTATTGAGACTGAAGTCTCTCTGCAAAACATAAATTAAGCAAACGTGAGTACAAATGTACCCAGCAAGACTTACATCAGAACTAGCTACATATGCATCAGTATCAACGAAGGGGGTGGTGTAGTTTGACTGCAGCAAGCCAGCTTTGACTCGGTGGCTATCCTGTACTACGACTGCAATTAACTCTTTTGAGGTGGCGCACACGAGTCCACATATTCACCATATCAATACACCACTATGGATCTGCTCCCGTCTCCCTACGAGAACGCCATCCATAGCACTCACGCTTATCTTGCGCATTTTAGAGTATCCACTTCCACTTGTCTATGAACTGTACAGGCAACCCAGAAGTCCTTTACCGTGGACACGGCTATTCGAATAGATGATGTTAACCTTGCAGGGGTGTACTTCTTCACACACGCTCTCGCTACTTACCACCATGTACACGTCGTGTATCTCGGCAACCTTCAAGCGGAAGCCTGGCGAGGGAGTTGGCCACGACCTGACTAACCACGCAAGTCTCTAGTCCAGGTTTATCGCCTATTCGGGTTCCATCCGCAAGGAGATCCGGCCGGGGTATCACTCACGGCCCCAAACGATGTGTGCAGGGTTCCCCAGCCCACCTCGATGGATGGATCTACGCTTGGTACACCGTGCCATGGTGCCTAGTCTGTCCCAAGCCCACCTGTACCGGGTGCCACTTGGTAGACTACTAACACAACCTACAAACACCAGAAACTAGTTGCAACTCCTGGACAGAGATCGAGGCGGTTAATAAGGCGAGAGGGGTCGAGTTACCGGAACCCAATGTGTGGTAGTAACTGTTCATGGATCACAAACACAGAACTCAGTTCCTAAGGACGGTTTCAATGAGACAACCCACCATGTACTCCTACATGGCCTCTCACCGCTACCTTTACCAAATCGTGTTCACACACTTAGCTCACACACAGTAGGACATGTTCATCACCATTCCAATTCATTCCCGATGAATCAGACCTGACTCAACTCTAAGCAGTAGCAGGCATGACAAACAAGCATGAATGAGTAGGCACATCAGGGCTCAAACAACTCCTACTCATGCTAGTGGGTTTCATCTATTTACTGTGGCAATGACAGGTCATGTAGAGGAAAGGGGTTCAACTACCGCAGCATGTAACAGTTGAATCGTTGTTGTCCTAATGTAGTAAAAGAGAGTAGGACCGAGAGAGTGGGATTGTATCGAAATGTACAAGGGGGTTTTGCTTGCCTGGGACTTCTGAAGATAGTATAGTTCTTCATTGGTGTTATCGATCACAGCATCGGAACAACGTCTACCGAGGGGGAACAACACCGGCAACAGAGAAAGAACACAATCATTGAAATGCACAATATGATGCATGATCATGACATGTCAATATGCTGTGATTTGAGCTAATGCAACTAAGAACAGAAGGGTTTGAGTTGATTTGAACCAAAGGTTCAAATTCAAATTCAAACTAAGAACTTATAAAGTGCATTATCATGTTTTGATTTAAACAACAAGGTTAATTTGTTTAAACATGCATGAAACCAGTACAAATGGATAGATTGGATTTTCCTGATCATTTTTCATATATAATTTATTTCATTTAGAGTTATGGTTGAATTTCTATGGATTTTAGAAGTTTTGGGCATTTTCTGGAATTTCCTGAATATAAATAAATCCAGAAAATACTTTATTGGGTCAGCATTGCGTCACTGTGACGTCAGCGGTCAACGGGGCTGGTCCAGGTCAAACTGACCAGTGGGCCCCGCGTGTCAGTGGTTAATTAAACTAACTAAATTTAGTTAGTCCTAACCTAGGTTAATTAGCAGGGCTGGGCCCCACCTGTCATAGACCCAGGGGAGGTCAAACCCCTGGTCAACAGGGCCTAACAGGCCGGCGGCTCGCCGCTGGCGAGTGCCGAGACGGCGGAGCGCGTCGGGAATCGCCCACAGCCGACGGTTTTGGGCGTGGGAAGGCTCTACAAGGAGCTGCTGCTCGCGCGCATCCAATGGTGGCAGGGGGAGGGCACGAGGTGGCCGGGGTTGAGCATGGTGACGACCTTGGCGGCGGCCGAAGCTCGAGTGAGCTCGGGGTCGAGGCCGCAGTGTGCAAAAGGACGGGGTTTTGAGCTAGGGAGACGCTACGCGATGCGGCGATCACGTTAGGCACGCCGGAGTGATCACTGGGTCACCGGAGCTACGTCGGCGACGAGCTCAGGCTGCGGCGGTTCTCTGGTACGGCGGCTGGCACAGCTAGAGGACCGGAACGAGCTCGGGGAGGACGGGGAAAGACGGCAGAGCTGACAGCAATCTCGATGGCGTCGTCAGCGAGCTCGGGGATGCACTGGAGTCGGCGAGGCAGCGATGGCGATCTCCGACACCCGGGGTTGAAGACAAGGGCGAAGGGGGCTTCACACGGCGTCCGGCGATGCGTGGCTGATGGAGACGACGCGGAGGTCGTGGGCATGACGGAGGGGCGAGGGGGTGGCTGTGGCTGCGGCGGCTTTGGACGGCGGCGACGGTTGTATTCGATGGTGCCGCGGGGAGAGAGCAGAGGAGGGGAAAGGTGCAGGGGGTTGAGAGAGGTGCGTGGTGTCGCAGGAGGCAACCAGGGCGACGAGGGGGCAGCTAGGCAGGCAGGAGGTGGCCGGGCGCGTGCCGGCGTGCGTCGGCTACGCGCGCTCCTATTGGCGCGGGGAGGAAGACGACAGGGAGCCGGGGAGGTGGGCTGGGCCAGCCACTTGGGCTCTAGGTGGCCGCACAGGAGGTAAGCCCAGGTAGGTATTGCTACCTCTTGAGCACTGCGTTGGTTTTCCCTTGAAGAGGAAAGGGTGATGCAGCAAAGTAGCATAAGTATTTCCCTCAGTTTTTGAGAACCAAGGTATCAATCCAGTAGGAGGCTACGCGCGAGTCCGTCGCACCTACACAAAACAAATAAATCCTCGCAACCAACGCTATAAGGGGTTGTCAATCCCTTCACGGTCACTTACGAGAGTGAGATCTGATAGATATGATAGGATAATGTTTTTGGTATTTTTGTGATAAGATGCAAAGTAAAATAAAAGCAAAGTAAAAAGCAAAGGAAATAACTAAGTGTTGGAAGATTAATATAATGAAGATAGACCCCGGGGCCATAGGTTTCACTAGTGGCTTCTCTCAAGAGCATACGTATTTTACGGTGGGTGAACGAATTACTGTTGAGCAATTGACAGCATTGAGCATAGTTATGAGAATATCTAGGTATGATCATGTATATAGGCATCACGTCCGAGACAAGTAGACCGACTCCTACCTGCATCTACTACTATTACTCCACTCATCGACCGGTATCCATCATGCATCTAGAGTATTAAGTTCATGGAAACAGAGTAACGCCTTAAGCAAGATGACATGATGTAGAGGGATAAATTCATGCAATATGATAAAAACCCATCTTGTTATCCTCGATGGCAACAATACAATACGTGCCTTGCTGCCCCTACTGTCACTAGGAAAGGACACCGCAAGATTGAACCCAAAGCTAAGCACTTCTCCCATTGCAAGAAAGATCAATCTAGTAGGCCAAACCAAACTGATAACTCAAAGAGACTTGCAAAGATAACCAATCATACATAAAAGAATTCAGAGAAGATTCAAATATTGTTCATAGATAATCTTGATCATAAACCCACAATTCATCGGTCTCAACAAACACACTGCAAAAAGTAGATTACATCGAATAGATCTCCACGAGAGAGGGGGAGAACATTGTATTGAGATCCAAAAAGAGAGAAGAAGCCATCTAGCTAATAACTATGGACCCGAAGGTCTGAGGTAAACTACTCACACTTCATCGGAGAGGCTATGATGATGATGTAGAAGCCCTCTTGATGGATGCCCCTCCGGCGGAGCTCCGGAACAGGCCCCAAGATGGGATCTCGTGGGTACAGAAGGTTGCGGCGGTGGAATTAGGTTTTTGGCTCCGTATCTGATCGTTTGGGGGTACGTAGGTATATATAGGAGAAAGGAGTACGTCGGTAGAGCAACAGGGGGCCCACGAGGGTGGAGGGCGCGCCCTGGGGGGGTAGGCGCGCCCCTACCTCGTGGCCTCCTCTTTTGTTTCTTGATGTAGGGTCCAAGTCTCCTAGATCATAATCTTCCTAAAAATCACGTTCCCGAAGGTTTCATTCCGTTTGGACTCCGTTTGATATTCCTTTTCTGCGAAACTCTGAAATAGGCAAAAAATAACAATTCTGGGTTGGGCCTCCGGTTAATAGGTTAGTCCCAAAAGTAATATAAAAGTGAATAATAAAGCCCAATAATGTCCAAAACAGTAGATAATATAGCATGGAGCAATCAAAAATTATAGATACGTTGGAGACGTATCAGGCATCCCCAAGCTTAATTCCTGCTCGTCCTCGAGTAGGTAAATGATAAAAACAGAATTTTTGATGCGGAGTGCTACTTGGCATAATTTCAATGTAATTCTTCTTAATTGTGGTATGAATATTCAGATCCGAAAGATTCAAGACAAGAGTTTAATATTGACATAAAAATAATAATACTTCAAGCATACTAACAAAGCAATTATGTCTTCTCAAAATAACATGGCCAAAGAAAGTTATCCCTACAAAATCATATAGTCTGGCTATGCTCTATCTTCACCACACAAAATATTTAAATCATGCACAACCCCGAAGACAAGCCAACTAATTGTTTCATACTTTTGACGTTCTCAAACTTTTTCAATCTTCACGCAATACATGAGCGTGAGCCATGGACATAGCACTATATGTGGAATAGAATGGTGGTTGTGGAGAAGACAAAAAGGGAGAAGATAGTCTCACATCAACTAGGCGTATCAACGGGCTATGAAGATGCCCATCAATAGATATCAATGTGAGTGAGTAGGGATTGCCATGCAACGGATGCACTAGAGCTATAAGTATATGAAAGCTCAACAAAAGAAACTAAGTGGGTGTGCATCCAACTCACTTGCTCACGAAGACCTAGGGAATTTTGAGGAAGCCCATCATTGGAATATACAAGCCAAGTTCTATAATGAAAAATTCCCACTAGTATATGAAAGTGACATAATGAGAGACTCTCTATCATGAAGATCATGGTGCTACTTTGAAGCACAAGTGTGGTAAAAGGATAGTAACATTGTCCCTTCTCTCTTTTTCTCTCATTTTTTATTTGGGCCTTTTCTCTTTTTATGGCCTCTTTTCTCTTCTTTTTTTTCCGTCCGGAGTCTCATCCCGACTTGTGGGGGAATCATAGTCTCCATCATCCTTTCCTCACTTGGGACAATGCTCTAAAAATGAAGATCATCACACTTTTATTTTCTTACAACTCAACAATTACAACTCGATACTTAGAACAAAATATGACTCTATATGAATGCCTCCGGTGGTGTACCGAGATGTGCAATGAATCAAGAGTGACATGTATGAAAGAATTATGAACGGTGGCTTTGCCACAAATACGATGTCAACTACATGATCATGCAAAGCAATATGACAATGATGGAGCGTGTCATAATAACGGAACGGTGGAAAGTTGCATGGCAATATATCTCGGAATGGCTATGGAAATGCCATGATAGGTAGGTATGGTGGCTGTTTTGAGGAAGGTTTATGGTGGGTGTATGATACCGGCGAAAAGTGCGCGGTATTAGAGAGGCTAGCAATGGTGGAAGGAAGAAAGTGCGTATAATCCATGGACTCAACATTAGTCATAAAGAACTCATATACTTATTGCAAAAATCTACAAGTTATCAAAGCAAAGTATTACGCGCATGCTCCTAGGGGGATAGATTGGTAGGAAAGACCATCGCTCGTCCCCGACCGCCACTCATAAGGAAGACAATCAATAAATAAATTATGCTCCGACTTCATCACATAATGGTTCACCATACGTGCATGCTACGGGAATCATAAACTTTAAGACAAGTATTTCTCAAATTCACAACTACTCAACTAGCATGACTCTAATATCACCATCTTTATATCTCAAAACAATTATCAAGCATCAAACTTTTCTTAGCTTTCAACACACTCATAAGAAAGTTTTTACAAATCTTGAATACTCAGCATATTGGGATTATTTAAGCAAATTACCATGCTATTTAAGACTCTCAAAATAATATAAGTGAAGCATGAGAGATCAATAGTTTCTATAAAACAAATCCACCACCGTGCTCCAAAAGATATAAGTGAAGTACTAGAGCAAAACTATATAACTCAAAAGATATAAGCGAAGCACATAGAGTATTCTAACAAATTCCAAATCATGTATGGCTCTCTCAAAAGGTGCGTACAGCAAGGATGATTGTGGTAAACTAAAAAGCAAAGAATCAAATCATACAAGACGCTCCAAGCAAAACACATATCATGTGGTGAATAAAAATATAGCTCCAAGTAAAGTTACCGATGGAAGTAGACGAAAGAGGGGATGCCTTCCGGGGCATCCCCAAGCTTTGGCTTTATGGTGTCCTTAGATTATCTTGGGGGTGCCATGTGCATCCCCAAGCTTAGGCTCTTGCCACTCCTTGTTCCATAATCCATCAAAATCTTTCACCCAAAACTTGAAAACTTCACAACACAAAACTCAACAGAAAATCTCGTGAGCTCCGTTAGCGAAAGAAAACAAAAGACCACTTCAAGGTACTGTAATGAACTCATTCTTTATTTCTATTGGTGTTAAAACTACTGTATTCCAACTTCTCTATGGTTAATAAACTATTTTACTAGCCATAGATTCATCAAAATAAGCAAACAACACACGAAAAAACAGAATCTGTCAAAAATAGAACAGTCTGTAGTAATCTGTAACTAACGCAAACTTCTGGAACTCCAAAACATCAGCCAAAATAGGAAGACCTAGACAATTTGTTTATTGACCAGCAGCAATTTGAATCACTATTTTATCACGTTCTGGTGATTTTTAACAATTATTTTTGTGAACAGAAAGTTTCTGGAAATTACAGCAAGATCAAATAACTATCATCCAAGAAGATCCTATAGGTTTAACTTGGCACAAACACTAATTAAAACATAAAAACACATCTAACCAGATGCTGGATCAAATATTTATTCCTAAACAGAAGCAAAAAGCAAAAAACTGAAAATAAAATTGGGTTGCCTCCCAACAAGCGCTATCGTTTAACGCCCCTAGCTAGGCATAAAAGCAAGGATAGATCTAGGTATTGCCATCTTTGGTAGGCAATCCATAAGTGGCTCTCATGATAGATTCATATGGTAATTTTATTTTCTTCCTAGGGAAGTGTTCCATGCCTTTCTTTAATGGAAATTGGAATCTAATATTCCCTTCCTTCATATCAATAATTGCACCAATCGTTCTAAGGAAATGTCTACCAAGAATAATAGGACATGAAGGATTGCAATCTATATCAAGAACGATAAAATCTACGGGCACATAGTTCCTATTTGCAACAATAAGAACATCATTAATTCTTCCCATAGGTTTCTTAATAGTGGAATCCGCAAGGTGCAAGTTTAGAGAGCAATGATCAAAATCACGGAAATCTAGCAAATCGCACAAAGTTTTGGGAATAGTGGAGACACTAGCACCCAAATCACATAAAGCATAGAACTCATGATCCTTAATCTTAATTTTAATAGTAGGTTCCCACTCATCATAAAGTTTTCTAGGGATAGAAACTTCCAACTCAAGCTTTTCTTCATAAGATTGCATCAAGGCATCAACGATATGTTTAGTATACGCTTTATTTTGACTATAAGCATGAGGAGAATTTAGCACGGATTGCAACAAGGAAATACAATCTATCAAAGAGCAATTTTCATAATTAAATTCCTTGAAATCCATAATGGTGGGTTTAGCAACATCTAACGTTTTGATTTCTTCAATCCCACTCTTATCAATTTTAGCATCAAGATCTAAAAACTCCGAATTTTCGGTTGATTTTCCTTCCTTTAGCTACTCAGATGTTTCAGTTCAAAGAGCAACTCTTCTCAAAATCTCAAAACAAAAGGTGCTGAGTTGGAATCCCATTCTAAGAATTCTTGTGGTTCCGCAACGCCTTCTAGGTAAAGGTGGATCATATTCAGTCTCATCATTATCAAGATTCATATTGCCAAACAAGGATTTAATAGGAGACACATCAATAACTTTTAGATCTTCATCTTTATTTTCATAGGAATTCGAAGAACACGCTTTCATAAAGCAATCTTTCTTAGCACGCATCCAAGCGGTTCTTTCTTTGCACTCATCAATGGAAATTCTCATGGCTTTGAGAGACTCATTGATATCATGCTTAGGACGACTAGATCTAAGCTTTAAAGAATCAACATCAAGAGAAATTCTATCAACATTCCTAGCCAATTCATCAACTTTAAGCAATTTCTCTTCAAGCAAAGCATTGAAATTCTTTTGCGAATTCATAAACTCTTTAACACTAGTCTCAAATTCAGAGGGCATCTTATTAAAATTTCCAAAAGAATTGTTGTAGGAATTACCATAATTATTAGAGGAATTACTAGGATAAGGCCTAGGATTAAAGTTTCCTCTATACGCGTTGTTACCAAAATTATTCCTACCAACAAAATTCACACCCATATATTCATTATTATTCTCAATCAAAGTGGACAAAGGCATATCATTAGGATCGGAAGAAACAGCCTTACTAGCAAATAATTTCATAAGTTCATCCATCTTTCCACTCAAAACATTAATTTCTTCTATCGCATGCACTTTTTTATTAGTAGATCTTTCAGTGTGCCATTGAGAATAATTAACCATAATATTATCTAGGAGTTTAGTAGCTTCTCCTAAAGTGATTTCCATAAAAGTGCCTCCCGCGGCCGAATCTAAAAGATTTCTAGAAGCAAAATTCATAAAATTTTTGTATAATCATCCACAAATTCAAACCATGAGTAGGGCAATTACGTATCATTAATTTCATCCTCTCCCAAGCTTGTGCAACATGTTCATGATCAAGTTGCTTAAAATTCATAATATCGTTTCTAAGAGAGATGATCTTAGCGGGAGGAAAATACTTAGAGATAAAAGCATCTTTGCACTTATTCCATGAATCAATACTATTTTTAGGCAAAGACGAAAACCAAGCTTTAGCACGATCTCTAAGCGAAAAAGGAAATAGCTTCAATTTAACAATATCATTATCAACATCTTTCTTCTTTTGCATATCACACAAATCAACGAAACTATTTAGATGAGTAGCGGCATCTTCACTAGGAAGGCCGGCGAATTGATCTTTCGTGACAAGATTCAACAAAGCAACATTGATTTCACCAGATTCAGTATTGGTAAGAGCAATCGGAGTGCTAAGGAAATCATTATTGTTGGTATTGGTAAAGTCACATAATTTGGTATTATCTTGAGCCATCGTGACAAACAAGCAATCCAACACACGAGCAAACAAGAGACGGGCAAAAAGAGGCAAGCGGAAAAGAGAGGGCGAATAAAACGGCAATGGTGAAGTGGGGGAGAGGAAAACGAGAGGCAAATGGCAAATAATGTAATGCGGGAGATAAGAGATTGTGATGGGTACTTGGTATGTTGACATTTGCGTAGACCTCCCCGGCAACGGCGCCAGAAATCCTTCTTGCTACCTCTTGAGCACTGCGTTGGTTTTCCCTTGAAGAGGAAAGGGTGATGCAGCAAAGTAGCATAAGTATTTCCCTCAGTTTTTGAGAACCAAGGTATCAATCCAGTAGGAGGCTACGCGCGAGTCCCTCGCACCTACACAAAACGAATAAATCCTCGCAACCAACACGATAAGGGGTTGTTAATCCCTTCACAGTCACTTACGAGAGTGAGATCTGATAGATATGATAGGATAATCTTTTTGGTATTTTTGTGATAAGATGCAAAGTAAAATAAAAGCAAAGTAAAAAGCATAGGAAATAACTAAGTGTTGGAATATTAATATGATGAAGATAGACCCGGGGGCCATAGGTTTCACTAGTGGCTTCTCTCAAGAGCATAAGTATTTTACGGTGGGTGAATGAATTACTGTTGAGGAATTGACAGAATTGAGCATAGTTATGAGAATATCTAGGTATGATCATGTATATAGGCATCACGTCCGAGACAAGTAGACCGGCTCCTGCCTGCATCTACTACTATTACTCCACTCATCGACCGGTATCCAGGATGCATCTAGAGTATTAAGTTCATGGAAACAGAGTAACGCCTTAAGCAAGATGACATGATGTAGAGGAATAAATTCATGCAATATGATAAAAAAACCCATCTTGTTATCCTCGATGGCAACAATACAATACGTGCCTTGCTGCCCCTACTGTCACTAGGAAAGGACACCGCAAGATTGAACCCAAAGCTAAGCACTTCTCCCATTGCAAGAAAGATCAATCTAGTAGGCCAAACCAAACTGATAATTCGAAGAGACTTGCAAAGATAACCAATCATACATAAAAGAATTCAGAGAAGATTCAAATATTGTTCATAGATAATCTTGATCATAAACCCACAATTCATCGGTCTCAACAAAAACACCGCAAAAATAAGATTACATCGAATAGATCTCCATGAGAGAGGGGGAGAACATTGTATTGAGATCCAAAAAGAGAGAAGAAGCCATCTAGCTAATAACTATGGACCCGAAGGTCTGAGGTAAACTACTCACACTTCATCGGAGAGGCTATGATGATGATGTAGAAGCCCTCCGTGATGGATGCCCCCTCCGGCGGAGCTCCAGAACAGGCCCCAAGATGGGATCTCGTGGGTACAGAAGGTTGCGGCGGTGGAATTAGGTTTTTGGCTCCGTATTTGATCGTTTGGGGGTACGTAGGTATATATAGGAGAAAGGAGTACGTCGGTGGAGCAACAGGGGGACCACGAGGGTGGAGGGCACGCCCTGGGGGGTAGGCGCGCCCCCTACCTCGTGGCCTCCTCTTTTGTTTCTTGACGTAGGGTCCAAGTCTCCTGGATCATAATCTTCCTAAAAATCACGTTCCCGAAGGTTTCATTCCGTTTGGACTCCGTTTGATATTCCTTTTCTGCGAAACTCTGAAATAGGCAAAAAACAGCAATTCTGGGCTGGGCCTCTGGTTAATATGTTAGTCCCAAAAGTAATATAAAAGTGAATAATAAAGCCCAATAATGTCCAAAATAGTAGATAATATAGCATGGAGCAATAAAAAATTATAGATACATTGGAGACGTATCAGGTATCCTTTCCCTCTCTCTTTTCTTTTTGTTTCAGTTTTTCTATTTTTCTGCAACTTTAGAGCTTTATTAAAAATACTAAAACTCACTCAAAAATCATGAAACTTCTCATGCCCACTGTTTGGGATATTTCCAATGGTAAACATTTTAGTTTATGATTATTTGGACATTTAAAATATTTTATAGTATTTAAATGCCCAAATGCAAATAGAGTATGATTTAATCCAATGACCTTATGTTATCCTAGAAAATTGTACACCATTTTTTTTCAGAGGCCCTAGACCAAGGCAAAGATGATGAACATTTTTTAAGGGCATTTCAGGTTCATCGAAAAAGTATTTTAGTAACCCTAGTTGGATTCAGTGGTGCTGGGGTTTCTGTCATCCCCATTTCAAGTTTTAGGAAATTTAAACGTGATGCAAACACTCTAATGCATGCACTGACTAGGGATGTGACAACTCAGCCCCACTAAACAAGAATCTTGTCCCGAGATTCAAGACATGAGGTAAGAGGAAAAGGGGGTCACAAAACTATCACAATCTTCATGATCCATTTGTCCTTCTCGAAGATGTTGATTCATTGCATCATCTTGATCTCGACGTCCTTGCTTTCAAGATCTTCACCCAACACGGGGACAAAAGAGCGAGATAACTCCACAGGGATAGTTCATATTAATGATCACATGATCAACTCACGGAGTGAGACGTAGAAACATCTCTTGAGCTGAGGGACAAAAACACATATGAGGTGTGATGGAAAGAAGCAGGTGACGAAGGTTCAGATTAGTAGGCAACAATTCCATGCTTAGAAGATGGTGCATGGTTTCAAGATAGTGAGGAAATAATCGCCATGATTCCATAACAGGGCACCTTAGGGAAGGTGACTCATGGAATTATTCCCTTAAGTGGCAAAAAGAATTACTTTTGATTCAGAAATCATTGAAACTCTTTAAACCAGCCTGAGGAAATTCACAATTGATTGTTTGAATGAATTTGAAAGAATGGCATACTCAGTTTGGAAAGGAAACTAGAGTTATAAGACAACTCGATAAACGGAAGGCACATTCCAATTGATGCCGAGGATATAACCTAGTGTCTGAGCGTGCTCTCAAGAACTTGAGCATTTCCGTATTCATCAAGGTCTTACCAACATCCGTGCCGAGGATCCTGACAACACATCATACTACCATGATGAATAATGATGGAGGATGCAGATGCAAAAGAAGACAACACTTTCTCAGATTTCACCTTAGCGAGGCCGGGGGAACGGAATCTGGATAATCGACTGAGAGACATTTAGCACTCCGCTTCTAATGTTCTCCTTGATGTGCTAGCGTAACCCATTCATAGATATGGTTTGGTATCTAGAAAATCAAGTAAGAGGTTGGACTTCGGGAGCACAAGAATCCATAAGGAACGACTTCTATAATAAGTCACTCGAAATCCTCATGGAGAAGATGGTCAACTTGCTTAATCAAGATGCTACAATGATAGATCTTCCGGCTAGGTGTGTCGGCCAGAACATCAACCTTGTCGGGACCTACATAATAGATCTTGGAAAAGTTCCAACCATCATATCTGCCTGAGATTCAGATCTGGTTGGTAACATGATATTCCAGACTCATCAAGTCTAGAAAGAAAACTGAAAGTTTGCAACACAAACCAACGAGATGGCGTTGCGAGATTCTCGGGGAATGAACTACGATAGCAAGCTCCAAAACATGAGCTGGTTCTGCTACATACAGTGAACACATTGTCTAAGACAAGCATGACCATGTAGAAGTCTTATAATAAAACACTATCGAGTTCAGATGGGGAACCATCATCGAGGATATTGAAGTCCTTACATAAGTCTTGCTCTTAAGAAGGAACTTCGTCTCCTTGAACAAATCAGTCAGTGGCTTGGTGTGCTAGGGAATACATATGGAGTGGAAGTAATTAATCTACCAAACCATAGAATACATTCACACATGCATAACTGACTAGGATGATTCCGAAGGAAGCGAAAACAATCTTCCTCAAATTCACGACGGCAACTTGCACCTAATGCACGTGAACTTGGAGGAAGTCACTTCTTACACCAACATATACCTCATGAACGGAACACGAAGGCATTGCTTACAAAGTTTCCAACACTAGCTTAATGTCCAACAAAGTCATGGAGGGGATAGGGATGTTGTCGATGGGCTCAACAACAATTTATCGAGATTTCCATAACATGGAATTCCACTGTGAACAAGGTGATGGCATTGGTCAGACCAAAAGATGTAATGGTGTATGCTCGAGGATCATCCACGAGTAAGACAACATTATGAATATCGTTGGTTCTGATTTGACTTGACGATAGCCCACACTCAAATCAAAGTTTTGACAAGACAACAGATCCAACCACTAATCACGAGGACCAATCGATGGAGATATCATCTTTCTTCAACACACACACAAACACAAAGATATCCCTTCAGAACGAACTAAGTTAGCAAAGCTTTTATCTTCCAACTCTCCAAGTTGTTGTTTGGCTTAACCAACTAGCTCAGGGGTATCCAACGCAGATTCTTGGAGAAGGGTGGTTTATAAGAAAACCAACTTGATCATGAGCTCAACATAACAGTCAGGGAACAACCTGGTGATACTTCCGAGAAGATATTCGGAAAATCACGAACCACCGATATGTTACTAAGCTCGAGAACGATCTTGCTTTTCAGGGCAAGACGATGTGATCAAGAGAGTGATGGATTGACACAATCCTAACTCATTGATCGAAGAGTGCACCGGAAATAAGGACTAGGTAGCATGATCAATCTTAGGATGATGATTCAATAACCAGCACGCTAAGAGTGGGAGTATTGTCCATTAACTACCAAGCAACGAGATTGCTAGGAGTATTGATTTCACACATCATAGTTCACTTGTCAGCATTCCGGTTGCAACAACACAGAGACCGAGGAATGAAGAACGATGGCGAGAAGTATCACTGCATCAAGAGTTCATAAGAGGTTGTGCAATTCCCATGACATACCTGATATGAAAGAGGGTAACAATCCAAGGTAGAACAGAACAAAAGCTGGTTTAGCATTTTGATCTGCGGATTACAACTACTTTGACCCAATCCTAGATATGGATGAGGTGCTGGAGTTTGTTTCTCCTAGTCATTCCGGAATATAATGGCTTGACGGACCCCAAGAGTAATAGGTATCGATGAACGAATGCACACACATACCCTTGACTATCAATTGATAGATGAAGGTCGGAATATAACTGAAGGGGGACAACTCAAAGGAACATATCACTTTCTGAGTTGTGGATGCATAGATTAGTATGTCGAACAAAGCTCAACATATTTCTTCCGGATAACCCATGCAGAAAGGTAGAACTGGCAGAGTCACAACATAGAATCGAGAACTCATCAAGAGCACTCTAGTTGTGATCTTTTGGCTCAGCGAGGAACTTTTGCCATAAATAGTTCATGGTATTTGGAAGAAGGAAACACCACGGACCTCGAAGACTATCACAAAGGTTACTAATATCCTAAAGGAACTACCAAACACTATCAACATGAATTAAGTAGGGTGAATCTTGGGTTCAAGAACCCAGAAATAGAATGCCTACTAACTAAGTGGCATCACGGGATACTTTGGAGAATGGTGGCCAGAATCATCACACTGGGAATACAAGACATGGCTAGATTACTAGATGGTTCTCTAAGATGCCTAGGGTCATAGTAATAGCTTCAACATATACGCCGAGGCAACGGAGTACCTCAACTCAACGATTAGTGTGGTTAATCTGGCCCAAAGGAACATCAAGAATGGAAAGAAGGGATTTGCAAATGCATCAGACTATTTAGAAACCTGGGGTGACTCGGACAGCATAACGACTGTAAATGCTCAAAACTATTTGAGGCATCCTGCAAAATGGTGGCATAACCACTCAACATCACAATATCAATGTTGTGAGAGAAACTGTCGACACACGGAAGTAGTAGGAACTGAACTGGGCTTGAGATCAACAATCCTAAGAGTCTGCGGATTAGTAACACGTGATCCCGATAGAAAGATGAGAAGCCTAGTTCTTAATCCCCGTAGAGAAGAAGAGGTTGACTCAGATCAGAAGGGCATAAGGTAAAGGAGTAAAAAGAGCCTTACGTCCCTTCCCACAATCAATTCCCTTACATATAACTAAAGCATTTCTAGACTCAACTTCAACCAGTTTGGCTTGATAATCCTACAGGCAGTCAGGCTCTGATACCAAAGCTGTCAAGACCCCGATTCTAAGTCACACCGATCTAGCATGTAACACCTTATATCACTTTGCGACCTCACGCACGGTATTCCCACGGGTGTCGCCTTACCTGGCCCGGGACCGTTTGCGCCTTTTGGCTCACGTATATGATAGTGTTGCTAGCATCCATATGACAGAGAACCCGGGCCGACATGACTAGTCGTGAACCCAAAGTGGCACTAACTTACGGGGACAGGCATACATGAACCAGCATCGAACGCGTCGGTCATCAGCGTGTGAATCCAGGCTGTAGCAACTGGGCTAACAGGACTCTGGGAACCCAGGCTGTAGCAGGCTAGCAGGACTCCAGAAGTCACCGCGTGACATTTCCCCGAAGGGACAGACACATGAACGAAGCGGATCACATGCCGGCCAGTCTAAGTGTTCCGGAGCAGTAGTAACTGGGCTAGCAGGACTCCGGTAAACCGGGCTGTAGCAGACTACCATGGCTCAGTGGAAGCACTAGACTACATTTCCCCATAAGAGAGGCTACCAAGGATAGACAACTAGGTTGTCGGATCCCACACATACCAAGCATTTCAAAATCATACACACAATATGCTCGATATGTGTAAATACAACATGGCATCACAACAAGACTCTACGACTCAGAGTATTTATTCATTAGGCTTCGAAGAGCCAGATATTACAAACAGGGGTCTCATGACCCAACATTCAGAGCATACAAGTCAAAGCACATGCGGAAGCTTAACTTGTCTGAGTACAGACAACTACAATGAAGAAGGCTGAGAAGCCTGACTATCTACAAGACCCTCCCAAGGGTACAAGATCGTAGCTGAGGTAACAAGCTAAACATCTAAGTCCACGCCGAACTACTAGTGAGACTGAAGTCTCTCTGCAAAACATAAATTAAGCAAACGTGAGTACAAATGTACCCAGCAAGACTTACATCAGAACTAGCTACATATGCATCAGTATCAATGAAGGGGGGGGGGTGGAGTTTGACCACAGCAAGTCAGCTTTGACTCGGTGGCTATCCTGTACTACGACTGCAATTAAATCTTTTGAGGTGGCGCACACGAGTCCACATATTCACCATATCAATACACCACTATGGATCTGCTCCCGTCTCCCTACGAGAACGCCATCCATAGCACTCACGCTTATCTTGCGCATTTTAGAGTATCCACTTCCACTTGTCTATGAACTGTACAGGCAACCCAGAAGTCCTTTACCGCGGACACGGCTATTCGAATAGATGATGTTAACCCTCCAGGGGTGTACTTCTTCACACACGCTCTCGCCACTTACCACCATGTACACGTCGTGTATCTCGACAACCTTCAAGCGGAAGCCTGGCGAGGGAGTCGTCCACGACCTGACTAACCACACAAGTCTCTAGTCCAGGTTTATCGCCTATTTGGGTTCCATCCGCAAGGAGATCCGGCCGGGGTGTCGCTCACGGCCCCAAACGATGTGTGCAGGGTTCCCAAGCCCACCTCGACGGATGGATTTACGCTTGGTACACAGTGCCACGGTGCCTAGTCTGTCCCAAGCCCACCTGTACCGGGTGCCACTTGGTAGACTACTAACACAACCTACAAACACCAGAAACTAGTTGCAACTCCTAGACAGAGATCGAGGCGGTTAATAAGTCAAGAGGGGTCGAGTTACTGGAACCCAATGTGTGGTAGTAACTGTTCATGGATCACAAACACAGAACTCAGTTCCTAAGGACGGTTTCAATGAGACAACCCACCATGTACTCCTACATGGCCTCTCACCACTACCTTTACCAAATCGTGTTCACACACTTAGCTCACACACAGTAGGACATGTTCATCACCATTCCAATTCATTCCCGATGAATCAGACCTGACTCAACTCTAAGCAGTAGCAGGCATGACAAACAAGCATGAATGAGTAGACACATCAGGGCTCAAACAACTCCTACTCATGCTAGTGGGTTTCATCTATTTACTGTGGCAATGGCAGGTCATGCAGAGGAAAGGGGTTCAACTACCGCAGCATGTAACTGTTGAATCGTTGTTGTCCTAATACAGTAAAGGAGAGCAGGAGCGAGAGAGTGGGATTGTATCGGAATGAACAAGGGGGTTTTGCTTTCCTGGCACTTCTGAACATAGTATAGTTCTTCATCGGTGTCATCGATCACAGCATCGGAACAACGTCTACCGAGGGGGAACAACACCGGCAACAGAGAAAGAACACAATCATTGCAATGCACAATATGATGCATGATCATGACATGTCAATATGCTGTGATTTGAGCTAATGCAGCTAAGAACAGAAGGGTTTGAGTTGATTTGAAGCAAAGGTTCAAATTCAAATTCAAACTACGAACTTATAAAGTGCATTATCATGTTTTGATTTAAACAGTAAGATTAAGTTGTTTTAACATGCATGAAACCAGTACAGATGGATAGATTGGATTTTCCTGATCATTTTTCATATATAATTTATTTCATTTAGAGTTATGGTTGAATTTCTATGGATTTTAGAAGTTTTGGGCATTTTCTGGAATTTCCCGAATATAAATAAATCTAGAAAATACTTTATTGCGTCAGCATTGCGTCACTGTGACGTCAGCGGTCAACGGGGCCGGTCCAGGTCAAACTGACCAGTGGGTCCCGCGTGTCAGTGGTTAATTAAACTAACTAAATTTAGTAAGTCCTAACCTTGGTTAATTAGCAGGGCTGGGCCCCACCTGTCATAGACACAGGGGAGGTCAAACCCCTGGTCAACAGGGCCTAACAGGCCGGCGGCTCGCCGCCGGCGAATGCCGAGACGGCGGAGCGCGTCGGGAATCACCCACAGGCGACGGTTTTGGGCATGGGAAGGTTCTACGAGGAGCTGCTGCTCGCGCGCATCCAACGGTGGCAGGGGGAGGGCGCGCGGTGGCCGGGGTTGAGCATGGCGACGACCTCGGCGGCGACCGAAGCTCGGGTGAGCTCGGGGTCGAGGCCGCAGTGTGCAAAAGGACGGGGTTTTGAGCTAGGGAGACGCTACGCGATGTGGCGATCACGTTAGGCACGCCGGAGTGATCACTGGGTCACCGGAGCTATGTCGGCGATGAGCTCAGGCTGCGGCGGTTCTCTGGTACAGCGGCTGGCACAGCTAGAGGACCGGAACAAGCTCGGGGAGGACGGGGAAAGGCAGCGGAGCTCACAGCGATCTCGATGGCGTCGTCAGCGAGCTCAGGGATGCACTGGAGTCGGCGAGGCAGCGGTGGCGATCTCCGACACCCGGGGTTGAAGATGAGGGCGAAGGGGGCTTCACACGACGTCCGGCGATGCGTGGCTGATGGAGACGACGCAGGACGACGGCGCGGAGCTCGTGGGCATGACGGAGGGGCGAGGGGGTGGCTGTGGCCGCCGCGGCGTTGGACGGCGGCGAAAGTTGTGTTCGGTGGTGCCGTGGGGAGAGAGCAGAGGAGGGGAAAGGTGCAGGGGGGTTGAGAGAGGTGCGTGGCGTCGCGGGAGGCAACCAGGGTGACGAGGGGGCAGCTAGGCAGGCAGGAGGTGGCCGGCCGCGTGCCGGCGTGCGTCGGCCATGCGCGCTGCCTATTGGCGCGGGGAGGAAGACGACAGGGAGCCGGGGAGGTGGGCTGGGCCAGCCACTTGGGCACCAGGTGGCCGCACAGGAGGTAAGCCCAGGTAGGTATCCTTTCCCTCTCTCTTTACTTTTTGTTTCAGTTTTTCTATTTTTCTACAACTTTAGAGCTTTATTAAAAATACTAAAACTCACTCAAAAATCATGAAACTTCTCATGCCCACTGTTTGGAATATTTCCAATGGTAAACATTTTAGTTTATGATGATTTGGACATTTAAAATATTTTATAGTATTTAAATGCCCAAATGCAAATAGAGTATGATTTAATCCAATGACCTTATGCTGTCCTAGAAAATTGTAACCTTTTTTTTCAGAGGTCCTAGACCAAGGCAAAGTTGATGAACATTTTTGAAGGGCATTTCAGGTTCATCGAAAAAGTATTTTAGTAACCCTAGTTGGATTCAGTGGTGCTGGGGTTTCTGTCATCCCCATTTCAAGTTTCTAGGAAATTTAAACGTGATGCAAACACTCTAATGCATGCACTCACTAGGGATGTGACATAGGCTTATCTACATGAAATAGATGACGTCACACTCAATGAACAATCATCGGTCTATGTAATGCCCGCTTCTGACTGCCCTGGCCCACCAAAAGCTCCTCTGCCATGTGCTGCCTGCATTGGGTCATTGACATGCAGGTCAGGTATCCAACGAGGCCACACGTCAGAGGAAGAACAACGCGGTGTCCTACGTTAGAGTCGAGGGCGCCACTCACTGCATGCCCGACTGAACACGCCTCCTTGCCGCATTCAAACGCCTCCATGAAACCCGTTTGGAAGCCGAGAAACCCACTCTGGACACACGTCCGTTCATGACCAGTCCGGCATTAAACGCAACGCCGGCCGAGCTCCTCCGGTCCGTCGTCTATTTAATCTCCTATTTAAACGAGGCCATACGCCAGCCAAGAATCGCACAGCTCCGCCGCTCCTCTATCTCCTCCTTCACCATTTTGTTCACTCTTACAATGGCTTACGAAGAGTAGTTATCCGGCATCCAAGCCGGCTCGATGACCCGCCGAGCCCGCCAGATACGAGCTATGCAGCTCGCTAATCCACCTCCCTCCCCTCGCCCGACGGAGCCAGTTCCTCCCCAAGCTGGTGCGTGGTTCAGCAACTCGCCGCTCCAGGCCAGCTCGACAAGGAGCGGCGAGCTGCTCCACGCCGGCACGGCGGGGAGCACGGGTGTCATCGCTGCTGTCCACGCCGCCACCTCATACCGCGCTTCCCGTGTCTGCGACTGCATCTCCCATTTTTGTGGCCAAGACTCCCATGCCTGCGGCCGCGCCATGCAAACAGAGACAGAAGCCGGATGCACGGAGAGCAACGAGTAGGTAGCCGCCGCCGCTTGGGTCCCATGAAGGCCACCGCCGAGGTGACGCCGGCGTACACAGCAGGTGTCTTGTCGGATCCTTTTGTTGCGAGGACCTTCGTCGACCCCAGATAGGCTCCACGGAAGCGGAGACGCCCCCTTCCACCTCCATCTTGGGCATTAGCCAACGATGTCAGTTGAGCAGTGGGGAAGCGAGATGTCCTTTGCGCTGAAGCATATACCTCCGTGGCTCCCGGCAGTCCAGTGATTGTGCTGCCGGACATGACATAGACAAATGGACCGGCGGGCGACCATTTAGGCTAGGTATTATTATACCTGTGCTGTTCAGGACTAGCACCGCTTAGTTGATTTGAATGTAATGAAGTCCTTCATGTTTGTATGAAAATCCAGTATTTTATATGAATTCCGTCTTGTTTATACGAAATATCGCCGTGTTTGCATGAATTTCGTCCGGTTGGTTGAGTTGCTGTCAGAATGTGTGCGGCTATGGTTTGATGGCATAATTTGCGGGTTATCAGTCAGTCTGCGGCCGGCTTGGGCGGCGTGGTGGGACCAAAAAAAGCACAGCTCGTGCGAGCTCGTCTCCAACGCGCGCTGGAGGATGCATGAGCACCCGAGCTCTTCCTCGTTCATAGGTGGCAAAGGCACGGGTGGACAAAAGGGTCGCCAATATTTTGGCTACCCCAGGCAAGATCCAAACAGCTCCTCCCAGCCCCACCCCTCCCAGTACACTCAAATCCCACGTTCGCCGTGAAATTTTGCCATGTGTTGTTTTTATGGACTAGCAAGATGCCCGTGCATTGCACGGAACATCAAGATGCATTTTTCTACAGAACACATGGTGTGATTGACCCATGCAGGAGTAATCCCATGTGTAAAAACTAATGATATCTCGAGAATTTTATCAGAAAAATGGTATCTTGAGAATTTCATCGAAAAAATGATATCTCGAGAAAGATGAGAGATAACGTGAGGAGGAGTGGGGCGTGGTGGTGACTGGTGGTCGGACTGGGCGGAGGCATGGGGAGGGACGGCGCCGACAGCGGCTGATACGTCTCCGTCGTATCTATATTTTTTTATTGTTTCATGCCAATATAAATAGAAATAGTATCAAATATATGTGTATCATAACCACTTGACTCGGCTAGGGATTGATCCTCCAGTTCAGAGTGTTATTAACATAGTTCTTCAGTCACTGCTGATACGTCCATTTTGCATCATGTTTTCTTACTTTTATTTATGATGTTTTTATGCATAATAATGCTTTTTGGAGTAATTCTAATGCCTTTTCTCTCATAATTTTCAATGAACACACAAAGAGGGAAAATTCCGGCAGCTGGAAATCTGGACCTGGAAAAGCTACGTTAGGCCACCTATTCTACACAACTCCAAACAAGCTGAAACTTCACGGAGATTTTTTATGGAATATTTGAAGAATAATGGAGCAAATAACTATGAGAGGGGGCCCACCACGTGGGCACAACCCACCTGGGCACGCCAGGGAGCCCAGGCACGCACTAGTGGGTTGTGCTCACCCAGGCCCACCTCCGGTGCCCATCTTCTGGTATATAAGTCATTTTGACCTAGAAAAAATGAGGAGAGGACTTTCGGGATGGAGCGCTGCAATCTCGAGGCGGAACTTTGCCAGGAGCACTTTTGCCCTCCGGCGGAGCAATTCCGCCGGTGGAACTTCCCTCCCGGAGGGGGAAATCATCGTCATCATCATCACCAACAACTCTCCCATCTTGGGGAGGGCTATCTTCATCAACATCTTCAAAAACACCATCTTGTGACGCCCCTGATTTGACTGTACACTAATCATACACGCAAACATGTACGATCAAGATCAGGGACTCACGGGAAGATATCACAACACAACTCTAGACACAAACTAAAAATAATACAAGCTTTATATTACAAGCCAGGGGCCTCGAGGGCTCGAATACATCAGCTTGAAAACACATGCGTCAGCGGAAGCAATAATATCTGAGTACATACATAAGTTAAACAAGTTTGCCTTAAGAAGGCTAGCACAAAAGTAGCAACGATCAAAAAGGCAAGGCCTCCTGCCTGGGACCTCCTAACTACTCCTCGAAGCCGAACTCCACGTAGAATCATCCTCGGGATCTCTAGCTCCTGGACTCCAACATCTGGTTGCGACAACCGAGAAGAAAGGAAAGGGGCAAAAGGGGGAGTAAAGCAACCGTGAGTACTCATCCAAAGTACGCGCAAGCAAGGATCTACACTACATATGCATGGGTATATGTGTAAAGGGGCAATACCAGTGGACTAAACTGCAGAATGCCAGAATAAAAGGGGGATAGCTAGTCCTGTCGAAGACTACGCTTCTGGCAGCCTCCATCTTGCAGCATGTAGAAGAGAGTAGATGGTAAGTTCACCAAGTAGCATCGTATAGCATAATCCTACCCGGTGATCCCCTCCTCGTCGCCCTGTGAGAGAGTGATCACCGGGTTGTATCTGGCACTTGAAAGGGTGTGTTTTATTAAGTATCTAGTTCTAGTTGTCATAAGGTCAAGGTACAACTCCGGGCCGTCTGTTACCATGGACACGACTATTTGAATAGATCAACTTCCCTGCAGGGGTGCACCACATTACCCGACACGCTCGATCCCTCTGGCCGAGCATACTTTCCTAGGTCATGTCCGACCTCGGGATATCAACACGTCGCAGCCCTACCTAGGCTCAACAGAGAGGTCAGCACGCCGGTCTAAATCCTATGCGCGCAGGGGTTTGGGCCCATCACCCATTGCACACCTGCATGTTGCGTACGTGGCCGGAAGCAGACCTAGCCCCCTTAATACAAGCGCGGGCTTATAGTCCAATGCGGCGCGCGCCGCCCAGTCACTGACGTCAAAAAGAGCTTCGGCTGATACCATGACACCGGTTGCCCATATCTTGTCCCACGTGGCGGTTAGTGCGTATAAGCTCAACGACCCAACTCAGATCAAATACAAAGATCTCGTTAAGCGTGTTATTATGAAGTAACGGCGGACGCCGACCAGGGCCATGCCCACCTCTCTCCTAGGTGATCTCAACCTGCCCTATCGCTCCGCCACAAAGTAACAGTCGGGGGCCGTCGGGAACCCAGGCCCACCTCTACTGGGATGGAGCCACCTGTCCTTTCAGCCCCAACATCGGAATCACTTGCGGGTACTCTACGAGCCGACCCGACTTTGGTCACCACATGTATCATATATCATGTACATAAGTATATACCCGTGATCACCTCCTGAGTGATCACGGCCCGATAGTATAGCATGGCAGACAGACAAGAATGTAGGTCCACTGATGGAATACTAGCATCCTATACTAAGCATTTAGGATTGCAGGTAAGGGTAACAACTGTAGCAACAATGACAGGCTATGCAGCAGAATAGGATTAACCAAAAGCAGTAACATGCTACACTACTCTAATGCAAGCAGTAGAGAGAAGGAATAGGCGATATCTAGTGATCAAGGGGGGGGGGGCTTGCCTGGTTGCTCTGGCAAGAAGGAGGGGTCGTCAACACCGTAGTCGTACTGGGTAGCGGCGTCAGTCTCGTAGTCTACCAGAGAGAAGAGGGGGAAGAAACAATAAATATAATGCAAACATAAGCATGACGATGCATGACATGACAATGAGCGGTGCTAGGTGTGCCCTAACACGACAGTAGGTGATACCGGCGAAGGGGGGAAACATCCGGGAAAGTATTCCCGATGTTTCGCGTTTTCGGACAATTGAACCGGAGGGGGAAAGTTGCGAGTTTGCTATGCTAGGGATGTGTGGCGGACAAACAGGCTGCGTATCCGGATTCGTCTCGTTGTTCTGAGCAACTTTCATGTACAAAGTTTTTCCATCTGAGCTACGGTTTATTTTATATTAATTTTAAAAAAGATTTAATCATTTTCTAGAATTAACAGAATTAATTTAATTTGAAAATGCCATTATGACGTCAGCATGACATCATGGTGATGTCAGCAGTCAACAGTCGGTTGACTTGGCCCAACTGACGCGTGGGTCCCACTGTCATTGACTAAGATTAACTAAAACAGATTAATTATTGATTAGGTTAATCTAAACAGGATTAATTAAGTTACTTAATTACTTAATTAAGTATTATTTTTATTTATTATTATTATTTTAATTCCTTTTTTAAATGTTCCAGGGGCTGGGCCCCGTTGTCCAGTGGCCCAGGGCCTTCACGGGTAGAGGGGAAGCGGGCGCTGGGCGCGGTTGCGGGCGTTGCAGGACGGGGCGGACCCGGGCGGCGGCCAGCAATGGGGTCACGGCCGCGACGAGGCCGGCCGCCAGTTGCCAGAGCGGGAGGGAAGGTAGGAGTGTCGTGCGGCGCCGAAGCGAGGTAGGGCGAGGCCAGGGTCGCTGGTACCCAGCCAGAGAGCGGCTTGGGGTGGCCGGAGCTGCAGTGGGAGGCGGTCGGCGGGAGCGTGGTGGCGCGGCTGCGCAGCGGAGCGGGGTAGCAGTGGTGGTGGCGGCAGCGGCACAACACGCAGGGTGCAGCGGGCAACAGGCCGCGGGCGTGCGGGTGAGCTAGCGGGGCGCGCGGCGTCGGGATGGTGTGCGCGGCGACAGGGGAAGGAGGAGAAGGAAGGGGAGCTCACAACGGGCTGCAGGGTTCGGGGCAGCGGGGCGTGAGGAGGAAGACGGGGACGACGTCAGCGGAGAGGACGGCGAGGAGGCGACGTAGTCGACGACGAGATGGCCGAGGCGCAGTCATTCCGGGCGGCGAAAATGGTCGGCGACGGCGGGGCCTTCGGGCGGCGATGTGCAAGGGAGAAGGAAGGGCGAGGAGGAGGTCCGGTGACGGGATGGGGCGGCATCGGGGACGGGCGCCGACGTCGGGGCGCGAGGCGCAGTCGTCGGGGGCGCGAGGTGTGGTCGTCGGGGTGGATCCCCGATCCAGATCGAGGGGGAGTGGGAGGAGTGAGGGGGGATCGTGGGGTAGGGGGTTTAGGGTTTCGGGGGGGGGGGGGCAAGGTGGCCATATAGGCCAGGGGAGGTGCGGGGTGGGCCGGCGGGGCCAGGCTGGTCGGCTGAGCAGACTGGGCCAAGAGGCCCAGTGGGGGAGGGGGCCTTTTGTTTTTATTTATTTTTTTGTTTTTGTTTACAGTTTTTCCTTTTCTTTTTTATTTAATTCTCTTTTCTATTTTATTAAATTTAGCTTTTATAGAATACAAAAGTTGTACCTAAAAGAGCATTAATAATTATGCCACTACCACAATTAGCTTCACAACTAAAACAAAATAGTTTATAACGGTTTATTATTTTAACCTCATTTAAATAATTTTTTTTGCTACTGTTTTAATCATTTTAGAGTATTTAAGCATCTTAATAAAATGTGGTTTCTCCATCATAATTACCTATGCATTATTTGGTACAACCCGAACATTTTTGTTTTAAGGTTCGAAAATTGTTATTGTTTGTTTGATTTTTAATTTGGACTCGAACCGGTTTCGAACTAACGTGAGATTAGCAACAGTAATCGATGTGACATATCATTAGCAGAGGTTCATTGTAGCTTAAGTACCCGGGGGTCACACATCTCATCTCAAACCCTAGTTCATCTCTCACTACTGGAATCAGGATCTTTGCCGTCAGTTGGCTCTTTCCGTCAGCTAGCTGATGGCAAAGAAGGTCTTTTCCATAAGGTAACCTGAAACTGACAGCAAAGACTAAGCTGACGGCAAAGATATTGTTTGCCGTCAGCTGGCTCTTTGCCGTCCGCTAGCTGAGGGCATAGATTCATTGCCGTCCGCTCGCTGACGGCAAAGAGGGAGGGTGTCCCACTAGCGACAGCCACCTAACGGCCACTTTCTTTGCCGTCCACTAGCGGACGACAAAGAAAGTGCACAAACTAATGTCCGTTAGCTGGGCTCTTTGCCGTCTGCTAGTAGACGGCAAGGAATCATGCCCTAACTAAAAATGAAACACGCCCGCGCCCGACCCCTCAATCTCTTTTTGTCCCCTCTCTCCGCCCCGTGCCCGAGCCGCCGCCGCCCCGCGCCACCTAGTCGCCGGCCGCCCCACGCCACCCCCGCCGCCGCCCCGCGCTACCACCATCGCCTGTCACCCCGCCCCCGTGCCGCCCCGACCTCGTGCTGCCCCGCCCCTGTGCCGCCTTGACCCGGTGCCACCCCGCCCCCATCGCCGGCCGCCCCGCCCCCGTGCCGCGCCGCCCCGGCGACCCCCTCTCTGCCCTCGCTGAAGCCTCAAGGTACCCCCTCTCCCCCACTGGTAATATTCCTCCAAGTGCTCTTGTTCTCCTTTACATTAGGTGTTCACATGGAGGCAGATAAACAAAACTGTTTCTTAATCTGCTGAGACCTGACTTTCAAGCACCTCTAGTCCTTATTAGAGACCCCTTATCTTAATCCATACGCATGTAATCTTCTAGATAGAATTGCTTGGCAGGAGTAGAGTAGATATTGTTTTGCATTGTGTTCCGTTTCCTTCTAATTAAGGATCGAATAATTGGCTTGGCGTACCTGGTTATGCCATCCTAATCTTCAAGCTCAGTTTGTAAGACAACTGCACATTTCTAGATGATCAATTTGATACGAGTATGTATTACATGTCACAAAAATATGCCACTGAACTGAATGCGTATTCGAAAGAGGATCCACTGATATACTCTTTGGGAGATGTAGGTCATATTTCAATTGCCCAATTGATGATCTAGAAAGTACTGTACATACCTAATGAAAAAACAGAAAAGAGGGAGTACTTGCAGTTGTCTAAATGCGCAACAGGAGCAAGCGAGTGATGGCCACTAAAGTTTCTTAAACGGAGAATTGCTGTAAATTTCTTACGTTTCACTCACTAGTTCTGCACTAGCGTAAATAAACATGTAACCTTGAGGTAGTCTCTGCCTCTCTGGGCGGCCCGGAACATTTTTGGTATGATTTGGTTCAAGCTGTTGCCATCATATGTGCACAAGTGCATTGCTTTTTGAATGTGAAATGATAACTTCGTGAGTTGATTATCTTCTGCTCAAAACTTCTGCTGCTATAATGTTGTATGATAATGTTGTAAGGGTAGTAATTGGCCTCTTCTGCTGCTTATCAGAGATGGGGGGAAGCCGCCACCGGAGGCTCCGCCCTGCCACACCAAAGTACGAGTTGGATGCTTTTGAGTTCTTCAGTACTTGGGACTTCCTCCAAGAGGCAGGTATATAAAAGGAGAGATCACCCCTTGACCCATCTCATTATGATAACTCTGTTGTTTGCTACATCACTCCTTGTCCCAAATTGCAGAGGCTGCCTGACACTTTTATGAAGATGTTGGATGGCCATCGGCCAAAGAATGTGAAGCTGCGACAGGCCGGCAGTGGGCTTCGCAGGCATTGGGACGTGCAGTTGGTGATCAGGTACGACCACATGTACCTGTGTCATGGCTGGGAGCAGTTCTACCATGCCTACGACCAGCGGCACAGGTACTTCCTTCTCTCCAGGTACGACAGCGACGCCATGCTCACCGTGAAGGTGTTCAACACGACTATGTGTCGCATGTGCTACCAGGACGACGATGATGCCAGTATGTTATGCCTCTTCTTCCTCTACATTTGGCTTTGTCTCACACCGATTGTTAACGGTCATTGTTGCATTTGGTTAGGCAATGGGAGCAGCAGCAACGACTCTCACTGGTGCGCGTCGGTCCTAAAGAAAACGGGTTTTAACCCCTTTCCGCGACGGCATTTAGAACCGTCGCCAAGTGAGTGTGTGCGATAGGGTGTCATTCCCACACGACCCAGAAATCGTCGGGGATAGGCCCTCCTGGGACCCAGGCTGGGGCCGTGTGCGATCGGGCGAGGCGTCGAAACCCAATCATTTCCGTAGGTACGTACATCCCACACGGTAATCCAAGAAAATCATTTCCGTAGGTATGTACATCCCACACGGTAATCCAAGAAAATCATTTCCGTAGGTATGTACATCCCACATGGTGAATCCCAGAAAAACATTTCCGTTCGTATGTATATCACACACAATCAATCCAAGGAATACGTTTCCGTTGTTATGTACTCCCCACACAGTCAATCCAGGGAAAATGTTTCCGTTCGTATGTACATCCCACACGGTTTTATGTATACGCTCGTGTGTGAAAGGTGTAACTATCACACACGCTCTGCCTTGGTTAACTGTTTGCTTTCATTAACTACATCACACACGCTTTGATGTGGAAAACTGTGTGGCACTGGGCTATCCATCACAAGCGCTTTTACTGCTAGAACCGTTTGCAAAGTTCCATGACCGTCTATTCTCTTTTTATTTTTGCCTGTAATTTATTATTCTAATTGGAAATTTTTAAATACGAAACATGCAATTCAAATTCTCAGCACAATGGTTCAACAACGAATCCATAAATAAAATAGGTAGTACAATATGTTCAGTAATTACAGATTAGGCGGCAATTAACTATGATGAACCACGGTATTTAAAGGTGGTAAAGGTGAAGAGACAAGTGTAAATCATTTGACTGCCGATGGTGTTGAAGAAGCGAATGCCCATAATGTGCCTTCCTGCATGCCATAGGCACGAACCACTTTTGTCCAACCCCTTGTGATGATCGCCCGCCCATCCTTCACCACCTTCAGGAAGACTTCTTGAGCATTATCATGGTAGCATGAATTATATACTTTAACCTTAGTTGCCTCCACTCCGGTCATGTAGTTTGCAAGGTAATCATGAGTAAATAGCTTCGGAAACCACTGAAAAGAGAAAAATATCAGATACTGAGGTCTAATAGAGTAACTTGTTGTGGGCATGGGGAAAAGTCAACACATTACTTACCATCCTAAAGTTCACTGTTGTCTTCGACAAAGTGTAAATAAAGAGCTTAATTCCAATCACCCGTTTCTTTCGCCTAACAATCTTTCTTAGTTTCCTCACTTGACACTTGTTCATGAATATCTCATTGCCCCATACGCAAAAGGGATCGAAGCGTGGATCAGTACCCCTCATATATGTACCTACAATCAACCAGTAAATGTTAGAAGCTAAACTGAGATTGCACAAATGATGTAAAATACAACTACCTATGTTCCTAAGTACAAGTATTTTTTTTGAGATTTTAATATGAACTACATACAGATGTATATAGAATTATAGATATAGTTTAGATTAGAATCTAGATTCTCTCATTTTGCTTTTTATGTAGTCTATATTGGAATATCTAAAAATACTTATATTTAGGAATAGATGGCGTATAAGACATGGGATGCAGCTAACCTCGACGGCAAACAACAGCATCACCCATTGTAGCCATGTGTAAGTACATGGAAAACCAATGTTAACTACAACAGGGTTAACATCCACCAAAAATAGCAAATGGTAATAAAACGGCAACATCTGTAGTGATATCTTCATTTCGTAACAGTAGCACGGTAGCAAAGGGACGGATTAAAAAATGGATACAACTGTTAATTGCAACAGGCTTAACAACATCCTAATTCATGTTTTGTAAGTTTGTAGCCACTGAATTAAAACTCTTTAAAAATGGATACAACTGTTAGTTGCAACAGGCTTAATGGCCATTGAAACCGGCACTAATAAAAATGCAATTGGCAGAGTTAAACATCATAGGGCAGGTGCTGCCAGAGCAAATAATGGCCCAGTTGTCTATAGAAAGGTAGGGAAAATAGCTCAAACGTGTTAGGCATGTTTACTACAACATGCTTAATACATCGACAATACAAAAGATAGCCATTAATTGCAACTGGTATTGGTAGATTGAACTGGTGGGTACATACTTGGTAAGTCCTGAGAGGTAGTTGCTGGGGCACTTCATCTTGGCCAGAGCCCGCCCAAAGTCAGTGGCGGCGGAGGCAAGCTGTTCCTCCGGGTCGAAGCGTGGATCAGTGCCAGTGACATCTGTACCTACAGGCAACCAGTAAATGGTAGAAGTTAAATTGCAATTGCACAAATGATGTGAAATACTATAAGACATGGGATGCAGCTAACCTTGACGACAAACAACAGCATCGGCCGTTATGACCCTGCTTAAGTACATGGACAAGCATGTTAAGTACAACAGGGTTAGCATCCACCAAAAATAGCAAATGGGGCAGCATCTCTAGTATATCTTCATTGCGGAGAGTAGCATGGTAGCAAATGGACAGATTAAAAAACGGATACAATTGTTAATTGCAACAGGCTTAACAACATCCTAAGTCATATTTTGTAAGTTTGTAGCCATTGAAATGCAACTGTTTAAAAATGGATTCAACTGTTAATTGCAACAGGCTTAATAGACATTGAAACTGGTACTGATAAAAATGCAATTGGCATAGTTAAACATCACAAGGCAGGTGATGCCAGAGCAGAGAATGGCCCAGATGTCTATAAAAAGGTAGGGAAAGTAGCAAAAACGTGTTAGGCATGTTTACTAGAACATGCTTAATACATTGACCGTATAGAACATAGCGATTAATTGCAACTGGTATTGGTAAGATTAAACTGGTGAGTACTTACTTGGTAAGTCCTAAGAGGTAGTTGCTAGGGCACTTCATCTTGGCCAGAGCTCGCCCAAAGTCAGCAATGGCGGAGGCAAGCTGTTCCTCCGGGTCGAAGCGTGGATCAGTGCCACTGACATGTGTACCTATAGGCAACCAGTAAATGGGTAGAAGTTAAACTGAAATTGCACAAATTATGTGAAATACTGTAAGACATGGGATGCAGCTCACCTCGACGGCAAACAAAAGCATTGGTCGTTATGACCCTGCGTAAGTACATGGATAGGCATGTTAAGTGCAATAGGGTTAGCATCCACTAAAAATAGCAAATGGGCAGCATCTCTAGTCATATCTTGAGTCATGTATTGTAAGTTTGTTGCTGGTATTGGTGAAATTCAGCTGGACACGGTAATATTTGAACATCACACAGTGTGTAGTACCGAAATAAACAAGGCACGAACATGCTTAATACATAAACCGTACAAATCATAGCCGTTGCAAGTGATATTGGTAAGATTTAGCTGGTCAGATCTTACCTGTTAAGTCCTGGGGGGGTAGTCGCTGGGGGACTTCATCTGCGCCAGAGCCTGCACCATGTCGGCGGCGGCAGCGGAGGCAAGGTGTTCCTCCGGGTCAATACGCACAGCGGCCATCGCGCCATGGACCGCCATCAGCTCTTGGCGGCGGGGGGGGGGGGGATTTGGAGGCATGAGGATGTTTCGCAGGCGCCATTTAAGCAATCGGGCCGGGGACGTGATAGAGATCGGTGGGTTACCTGACTGGATCCGAGCAGAATGTAGATGTGGTTGAAGCTGTGGTTGCAGTGGTGGCGGTTTGAGATTCCGGTAGGGGGAGGCACGAGGGAGGTGGTATACTGAGGGGAAGGGGATGTGGTTGGAGGAATAAATTCTGAAATCCTGCGCCTAATGAAAATTTCGGTGCGAAACTTGAAACTTGGGCGGGGGAAACACACAACATAGACAAAGCGCGTAAAATACTCGTGTGCGAGAAAATAGAAAGTTGGCAGATCCTGTCTCCAAAAAAATGTACACGTGTACTTGATTTTTTTGGTCAATGGTACGCCTGGTTTATCAGGAAATATCGCACAGGTAACTGACTTATAGGTCATTAACGCAAAAAACGCAGATGAGTACAACATAGAAACCGTGTGTTTTGTGATCTTCTAATGATTAACCCAAAAAACGCACATGGGCACACATGCTAATCAACGCTCAAAGCCCTCAAAGGATGCTCTTACCGACATTGTACGTTAATACTACAAACTTAAAGTACTACAGGTAATTTGCTCTAATACTACAAACTTAAACTACTTCTCACATGCTGTCATCAGGGTATGCTGGCCAGACGCCGGCATTCTCCTTCCCGGCCTAGTAGGCGGCAGCCCACCATGCTTCGATCTCCGCCAAGCTCTCCTCACCACAGCGTGCGGCCTCTTTTTTCTTGCGGCAGCGGGACTCTCTTTTCTTGACTGCTTTCTGCCTTTTCCGCTCCTTCTGTGCGGCTTTGGCCGCCTCTAGATCCACCACCCATTCGGCCATGGCAGCCTCAAAGTCCGCCCATGTAACTGTCTGGCCACCGTCAGCGATGAACTCGGCGCGGCGAGATGCCATCGCTTCTTTACCATGTGTGCGGTCGCGGGCAGGGAGGAACGCGATGCGGCGGGATGCCATCGCTTCCTTACCAGTTACCGTGCGCTGCAGTGCCATGGACGACGCCTGGAGAGCGCTCTCAGACGGAGGGGCTGGGCAGCCGTACAGTGCGGTGGTATTCAAGAGCTCAACCACAAACGACAACAGAAATTTGGTTTCCCTTACAATTTTGCTCGTTCATTATCGCACACGGTTCATCTCCATCGCTTTCGAAAACAGTGTGCGCTGAGCCTATTGTGTGTTGCATTATGATTGGCCGGAACCCCAGCCACGCGGATCGAGCGTGTGCACCATTGGATGTACCGCGATCGAACGGCAATCCACATCCCTCACATCACACCCGAGCACCTGTAGCTGGATTGTATTTATATGCACTAAATGCCTCGAAATGCACATAATCCCCTAAATATGGTAAATGAGCCCGGAAAAATGCCAAATTTGAACACGGTGATTTGCAGGGTGTATGTTCGTCATAGAAAAAAACTCCAGTGCAAAGAACGAAGAAAATTTGGATTCCCCTTCAATCTTGAGGATTTCCCTTCCGAAAGCATGGAACTTCCTCGGTGATGGTTCGATTTATGAAGGCTGTGCATGACGACATAAGCCAAACCTTCTCAAATTTTTACCAGGGCATGGTGAGGTCATACCATACCACCATGCCAGGCGTCATGTTTTTTAAGCATTTATTTCATTTTTTTCTATAGTTGAAAACCCAACAAACAAACATTTGTGGTTGACTATTGCCACACATTTCAACGAAATATCTATCCATTATTCCTTGTGAAAGGCATGGGAATTTACTAAATGGCACGAGCATGGTTTTCTAGGCCGTTCTTGTAGACCCTTTCATGCATCGATTGTTTGAACTTGAATTATGCGCATTAATGCCTAGGAAATGCACATAATCCCCTAAATATGGCAAATAAACCCGGAAAAATGCCAAATTCGAACACGGTGATTTGCAGGTTGTATGCTCATCATAGAAAAAAACTCGTGGACAAAGGACAAAGGAAATTTGGATCCCCCTTCAATCTTGGTGATTTCCCCCTCGAAACGATGAAACTTCCTCGGATGATGGTTCGTTTTATGAAAGGCGCGCATCACGACATAAGGAAAACATTCTCCAATTTTTACCAGGGCATGGTGGGGCCATACCTTGGCACCACGCGAGGCCTCATGTTTTCCAACTATGTGTTTCATTTTTTGTATGGTTGTTAACTGAGTAAACGACGCATTTATGGTTGACTATTGCCACACATTTCCTTGAAATATCTGCCCATTCCCTGTAAAAGGCATGATAATGTACAAAATAACACGAGCATGGTTTTCGAAACCATTCTTGTGCACATTTTCATGCACCGATTGTTCGAATTTGAATTATGTCCATTTAATGCCTAGAAAATGCACATAATCCCCTAAATATGGTAAATTAGCCTAGAAAAATGTCAAATTTGAACACGTTGCATTTGAGGCGGTATGTTGATCGTTGGAAAAAAACTGAATGACAAACTACGACGGAAATTTGGATTCCCCTTCAATCTTGGTGATTTCCCTCTCGAAAGCATTGAACTTCCTCGGTGATGGTTCGATTTATGAAGGGCGTGCATGACGACATAAGCCAAACCTTCTCACATTTTTACCAGGGCATGGTGAGGTCATACCATGGCAACATCCCAGGCGTCATGTTTTTTAAGCATTTATTTCATTTTTTCTATAGTTGAAAGCCTAACAAACAAACATTTGTGGTTGACTATTGCCACACATTTCAACGAAATATCTATCAATTATTCCTTGTAAAAGGCATGAGAATTTACTAAATGGCACGAGCATGGTTTTCCAGGCCGTTCTTGTGGACCCTTTCATGCACCGATTGTTTGAACTTGAATTATGTGCATTAATGCCTAGGAAATGCACATAATCCCCTAAATATGGCAAATGAACTCGGAAAAGTGCCAAATTTGAACACGGTGATTTGCAGGTTGTATGTTCATCATAGAAAAAAACTCGTGGACAAAGGACAAAGGAAATTTTGATCCCCCTTCAATCTTGGTGATTTCCCCCTCGGAACCATGAAACTTCCTCGATGATGGTTCGTTTTATGAAAGGCGTGCATGACGACATTTTTACCAGGGCACGGTGAGGTCAGACCATGGCACTACACCAGGCGTCATGTTTTTCCAAGCATGTATTTCATTTTTGTATAGTTGTTAACCCATTAAACGACGCGTTTATGGTTGACTATTGCCAGACATTTCCTTGAAATATCTGCCCATTCCTTGGAAAAGGCATGAGAATGTACTAAATAGCACGAGCATGGTTTTCCAGACCGTTCTTGTGCACCTTTTCATGCACCAATTATTCGAATTTGAATTATGTGCATAATTAATGCATAGAAAATGCACATAATCCCATAAATATGGTAAATGAGTTCAGAAAAATGTCAAATTTGAACACGTTTAATTTGAGGCGGTATGTTGATCGTTGGAAAAAACTGAATGACAAACTAGGACGGAAATTTGGATTCCCCTTCAATCTTGGTGACTTCCCTCTCGAAAGCATTGAACTTCCTCGGTGATGGTTCGATTTATGAAGGGCGTGCATGACGACATAAATCAAACCTTCTCAGCTTTTAACCAGGGCACGGTGAGGCCATACCATGGCACCATGCCAGCCATCATGTTTTTCAAGCACATATTTCATTGTTCTATAGTTGATAACCCAGTAAATGACGCGTTTGTGTTTGAATATTGCCATGCATTCCATTGAAATCTCTGCCCATTCCTTGTAAAGGGCTTGAGAAATTACTAAATACCACGAGTATGGTTTTTCCAGACCGTTCTTGTGCACCCTTTCATGCACCGATTGTTTGAATTTGAATTGCGTGCATTAATGCCTACAAAATGCACACAATCCCCTAATTGTTGTAAATGAACCCGGAAAAGTGTCAAATTTGAACACGGTGATTAGCAGGGTTTATGTTCATCGTAGAAAAAAACTCATGGATGAAGGACAAAGGAAATTTGGATTCCCATTCAATCTCGGTGATTTACTATCGCACACGATTCATCTTCGTCGCCTCTGTGAACCATGTGTATTCACTCACACATGCAAAAGGAAAAGAAAACCCTCGCCCACTTCGTCCCCACTCACTCACCGCGGAGTCCTGCGCAACTCTGCACCCTAAGCTCGACGTCTGCTGGCGACGGGCATAGGTCACGCTCCAAACAGCACCGGATTCCGCCTCCACTGCTTTCCGCCGCCTATCTGCACCGACATTCTAGACTCTGGTCGACTGGGGTTTTCTGCGGGATTGGGCCGGGGATTTTTCTCATGGAGAAGGTAATCAACTTAATTAGCGAAATATTCACTCATCTCTTATCGAAGTTCGTCCGTCGCTATTAATCAACCAGCGGAAATTGCCGTGGAATCATTTTTGTTCTAGCTGATTCGTGGGTGTTCATTCATGTGTCCACAGTGCAAACACAAATCGGGCAACTGTGGTCGTGGCCAGTCGGAAACGAAGTTCTATCTCACCATTCTGGATGACTTCAGGGAGCCCTCGGTATGTTCAATCTCAACCTACCACGGTCGGCATGGCCTAAATTTGTGAACATATACCGTCTGTTGCTACATTATCTATATATTTTGCATCAAATCTGTGTTACATTATCTATTTTTAATTCTATATTTTTGTACTTTGCTTGCATCTATGTATGGATATGTTCTATCAGTTACTCCCATATTTGCATCTTGCTATGTTATTTCAATATATCTAATTTACGATCTTAATTTTCATTTCAAGCAGTACACCCCTTGCTTTGCAAGAACAGGAGTAGAAGGAAATTTTGGGCTTTACTTTGCTGATGACTCCGAGGATGTCATATTGACAACGCCACATGGATTTACAATGACAGTTAGTGTAAAACATGATAAAGATGGTCACTCCTATTTTAATGCGGACCTTTGGAGAAAAATGTCTAAGTGTTATGAACTGAAAGCTGGCAATAAAATTCTAGTGCGTGCACCACAACCTAGTCTAATTAAGATGGATGTTTACTTCCCCAATATCATCAGCCGATCAAAGTCTGATCGAGGTTAGTGTCCTTTCAACTTTCCCCATGCTGTCATATTACTATTTAAGCAACCAATTGATCACTATTTAAGCAACCAATTTTGATATCATATTCTGACTCCATTCCTAGGCAGTAACAAATTCTGTTTACCACTTTATGCGCACTATATATTCTTATGCCATGTTCTGAATAAATAATACCTTTCCACCTCTTAAGCAGGATATGTTGGATGCATAGTGAACGATCTGTATGTTACTAAGCGTACCAAATTTCATTCGAAGGACATGAAGCTTGTCATAAACTTTGTTGATAATCTGACAGAGATAGCACAGCGTATGAACGCTGGATTTTGGATGGGATTAATTAGAATTATGGTGCACACATTGAACAAGACCAATTGTGTGCACAAAGCGCTGGTAAAAAGTCATATTTTAATGTTGATGCTCATAAACTATAGATATCTTCAACGATATGTTACAATGGTTTTTTATTGTACATGTCAACAGAAATTGCCCCCTGTAGCAGTTCCTGGATCAATTTTCCGGCGTGGTCGAATTATAGTTGTGCTTGCTAATAACGCCAAAGTGATTGCAAGGTACTGCATTTCCTGCAAAAATGGAACCATTCAAATTAACAAGTTCTCGCTTCTCATGGCAATGCATCCATATTGGAAAATTGGAGACACTGTTCTACTCCTGCTCTACCAAGGCACATGAGGGCTCTTCCTTTTCATTGACGAGATATCGAGTCGCGATGATCAAGCTGCTTCCAGTGGATAGTTGTGGTTGTTGGCCCTCAGCCTCTTAAAATGTGCCAGGTATTACTATATATGTTAAGTATGTAGATATGGACCATATGGTTGTTAGCCCTTAGCCTCTTAAAATGTGATAGTTGTTAGTATGTTAAGTATGTAGATATGGACCATATGGTTGTCAAAACCGTGTTACGAGGGTCCTCCTTTTGTCGAATAGTGTAACCACTATATATATGTTACTCAAATGTTGTTACCCAAGTTCATAAATTTTCCTGGAAAGTATTAGTATCGTACACAATTCATTGAGTTTAAGCATGTGCCTGATGTCCAGAAGGCATTTGCATATGAACTGTCCATATTGCAAATTCACACACATGTTCACATAAGGAAACGTATGTGTAACATACTAATCATCGCACACGAGTACTCGCAGACGCATTGTGTGCCATACTCCTAGCCACCGCAAGCAACTAGTTTGCATTTTTCAAAGTTTTTTGTACACACAGAATCACACACGAAGTAACTGTATTAACCGTCTGTGTTGTAATTTCTCATCGCAAATAGTTCATCCGAGTCGACAGTTTGGCACGTATCACACACATCTTGTTTACACGACTCATTTGTGTTCTTTTGGCTCATCGCAAATAGTTCATCCATGTGAACTGTATGCTGCATATCACACACATCTTATTAAGTTGAACCGTTTCGGTTGTGTTCCCTAATCAAAAACAGTTCGTCCGAGTGAACCGTATGTCGTATATCACACACACATTGATATGGCTGCCCATTTATGTTGTTCTACCTCATCGCAAACACTTCGAATGGATTAACCGTGTGTCCTGCATCGTACACACATTGTTATGGCTGCCTGTTTCTGTTGTTCTGCCTCATCGCAGACAGTTTGAATGGATTAACCGTATGCCTTGCATCGCACACGCAACTAAAATCTTAACCGTGTTTGAGGCATCCATCATCGCAAATGTTTTGCACCTTTTTTGATGGTTTTTTTACACCGCCATTTGCAATTATTGCATCGCACACAGTTTCGGCAAAGGGTCTCTGATCGTAGTGTCGCGTTAGCAGTATCCTGCAGTAGTGTCTGGCTATAGCCAAAGCAGCTGCGACTCTAGCTGCAGCAAAAGCAGCAGCGAGGATGATCCGGAATGGAGTGGGGAAGAAGAGGAGCTGAGTGGGGATGAGGAGGTGCATGCTAACGATGGGCAACAGATGGTGGTGGCTGCGGATGACCTAGTGATGGTGGTGGCTGACGATGGGCAAGAGATGGTGGTGGCTGAGGATGACCTAGCGATGGTGCTGCCTGAAGATGGCCTCGCGATGGTGGTGGTGCCTGACAATGACCTCGCGATGGTGGTGGCGCCGGCGATCCCACGGCCGGGCGACATGACCATGCCAATTATGGTAGAAGACTACATCCCACTGCCTCCACCGCCTCGCCACTCTTGGCGCATCAGGATGAGGAAGGAGAAGGAGAAGAAGAAGGAGGAGTGAACTATGTCAGGTATGTTAGATCTCCAAAATAATCTATACTTAGCTTTGTTTCCAACGAAATGACATAAGTTAGCTCTAATATGCTAAGTTATCTCTAATATGCTTAGTTTCCTAGGTTTGCTCAATAATGACATACATGTAGCGACCCGACCCGAATGGATCAAGTCTCTGTGCTTTAGTGTCATCCCTGGATCGGTATACTGACACACACAATACTCGAGGATTTACAACATAGGTAAATCACATGTATAAAGTAACGTAAACACTATTACCTCAATCCATAAAGCAGAAGTAACAACAAAGTTGTGGAGTTCCCGACAACACCAACGACAAAGTTGAGTGTAGACATCGTAACCCTATCGTATCACTTACTCGTCGTAAGAATCCTGCAACATGAGACATTGCAGCCATGTAGGTCAGTACATTGAATGTACTGGCAATTTCACACTGTAGAGCAATGCTGCATAATGGCTATCACTACATGCATATTTGGCTGGTGGAGGCTCTAAGTTTATTTTTGCATAAAGCCAATTTTCCCCTATGAGAAAGGAATACATTTAATTTAACTACCAAGTTTAAGTCATTATTGAGAAGGTAACCCCAACTCAATCCCAAAATAGTATTTATAACCCAACAAATTCATTAAGTAAAGTGATGAGATCAAATCAATAATTCAGGTACCAGATACTCAAGATGTCCATAACCGGGGACACGACTAATCATGATTAGTTTGTACACTCTGCAGAGGTTTGCGCACTTTTCCCCACAAGACTCGATTCCTCCGTTGAATTTCTTGCACTACATGATGTTTGAGAAATGGATGATCGAGACACAGTGTTTCCTAAGATGTCCCCTTAACCGATAGATAGGCCGGTACACCTACAATCCCCTACATCTGCTAGCCTATCGTGGAAAGGATTCCCACAACTTACTCAACTATGCCAGAGCCCATAATGGCTTGTGGCTACACACGAAAGTTTCTAGCATGAATAATATTATGATCCCTTTGAGCCTGGGTGGCATTCCATAGGATGATCACACGGGTCCCCCGGGATCTCCTTGGACAACACTGGATTCCCCAGGTGCCCGGGCAAGCCACTGGTATATCCCAAGGATGCCCCAACCATTCCCACCTTAAGTTTCCCTTAGTTAAATACAACTCTCACATCTTTCATGAATCTCACATACCAATCCACATCTACGAGCATAACAAAGCAGTATGAGCATAACGTATAATCCCAGGGTTGATAAAAGACAATAAGTTCCTACCTCAACAACTACTTCCCACACCCACATGTTACCACAATCCTACTCATGCAATATTTGAGGGTCAAACTAATGCATAAAAAAACTAGGTAGTAAAGGGGTATGATCAAAGTGTGAACTTGCCTTGTACTGTTGATGAAGATGATTCGCACTCATAATTCCTGATAGTTCTACTCGTCACACTCCGTTCAACCTATCGTAATCAGGTAATTGCATACATAAGCACTCATGCAAAAGAATCGAAGAAAAGATCTCGGAAAACTTCGAAAACAAGCAATTAACTCTTGCAACGGAAAACAATTTCTAACAGTACCAAAATTGGTTGGATTTGGTCTTATCGGAAATTTTAGGTCAAGAGATTCAATTAGCAAAAAGAATCAATTAAATCTGAGTTATAAAACTCGAGTTATGAACAAAAGAAGTTTGAATTCAAATCTGTTTCAAATCAAATTTTAAACTTTCAAAAATATGTTTAAGTTGGTTATCTAGACAGAGGGGATCATAACGAATAAGTGGGCGTTGGTTTCGTTGGATTTGCACAAACGGTTGAAAAGTTGTGAGGTTTGAAAACCAGGGGCTAATCTGTAAAACAAAACTAACGAATAGGTCCCTGGCAAAAAATTGAAAAGAGAAAGAAAAATTCTACCAAACGCTAACGAATGAATCTGTTCACTGCTGAACCTAATCTGATGAACGTTCGCTAATTACTAAAATAAACAAAACGAAAACAAGTTTTAGAAGAAAAACCAAAACCCTAAAAAAATAAACCGGACCGAGGCGGTTTACTGGTTCAGCAGCGGTTCAGGTCGACGATGGTGGCGGTTCCGGCGGCTTCCCGGCGAGGCGGCACGGGCGGCAGCAGCGACGTGGGGCGGCGCGGCGTGGGGCAGCAGCGAGCGGCGCGGGCGGCAGCAGCGCTGGCGCAAAGCGGCAGCGGCGGCGCGTGGTTGGAGGAGAGACAGGGCCGGGGCGCTCCGCTTATAAAGGCGGGAGGGGGCGGCGCGAAGCGTGGAGGAGGGCAAAGGTGGAGGCGGCGGTGGAGTCCGGCCGCGACACGGCGGCGGCGACGGGATTGCTCGGGACTCTGTCCCGAGCTCGGGGACGAGCGGGCGCGCTGCAGCGCTGTGGCGGCGGCTCTGGTGGGCGTCGGCGGCGGCGGAGCAAGCGGGGAGGGCGGCGCGATGGCGTGCTGCGCAGGCGGTGACGGCAAGCAGCGGCGGCGGCTGGGAGCGGCGAGATGCGGGGGGGGAGGAGAGAGGCGGCGGTGCGCGGCTTTATAAAGGGGGGGCGGCCTCGGGTGGCGTGGAGTAGGGGCAAAGGCGAGGCGAGGCGGCGGCGGGGAATCCCGATTGGAGACGGCGGCGAGGCGTGCTCGGGCGGGAGTCTGAGGTCGGGGGCCAGCGGCGCGGCTGGGCTGGGCCTGGCTGGAGCTGGGCCGGCCTAGTCGGCGGAAGAGATCTTTTTCTAAACAATTTCTCAGACAACAACAAAAATATAATAAAACATATATACTATAGGCATATAATTTAACAAAATTTTCAGAAGAAGATTTTCTACAACATGAACATTTTTCGAGCGTCAAATATAATTCACAAAAATTTAAATAAAGCAAACAGTGCTACTGGTGCAATAAAACCCAATAAAAAACATTTTAAAAATACCAAAATGATTTCAAAATCATTTCTCTCCATTTTTCTACTGTAGGGAATCATTTTACCCTATTTCCATATATTTTATTTTTGGAGAAAAATAATTTGAATAAAAACCAAATAACTCCAAATTGAATATAATTTCAAAGGGACTTTAAATTTGAGTCTTTGAAACTTCCAACTCATATTTCATATGTTTTGAAGAAGTCATTTTATCTTCTATCATGAAAATCATTGAGTTGCATAAAGTTTCTGAATTTGAAATATTTCCAAATGAGATTCAAATATTTTCAAAACCCCTTTTTCATTTAATTAAATGGAAGAAGTCATATCATCTTCACTCTAAGGTTTTGTGATGAAATGAATTTGAATTCATGGAGATCATAAAAGCAAGTTGAAAGTTTTGGGGAAGTCATTTTATTCCCTCTCATTTAACTTTCAAAAAGTTTCAAATTTTACTCAATTTCACACAAGCAACCACACCACAATCAAACAATCAAACAAATTTATTTATTATAACATTCCAAAATCTTAGAATTTTTGGATGTTACAAACCTACCACCCTTAAAATGAATCTCGTCCTCGATATTCGGAGAGGCTAGCAAGAAATAGGTTAGATTCGGGGTCTTCTCAAAATCCATCGTTTGACCACGAAGGTCTGGAGTGCTACCACCCTTAAAAACATGGTTACGGTTCCATCAAAACTCATATACTCCCTCCTTATTGTTGGCAGTGTCGATCTTCTCAGATTCTCGGGAGAATTCCTACTCTGGCCTCTTCCGGTAGTGGCATAACCTTTTTCCTCAATTCCCGTGTTCTTTCATCTTGGTAAGGTTCTTCCATGACTGGGTCTTCTTAGCTGACAGGTCTGGCGCCAATACTAAACAACTATCGATATCTCATGGTGGTCCACAATTTATGGTTTCTTTTGCAGGAAATGGTTCTGGGCTTCATTCTCACCATATGACCTACGACTGGCAACAACTGCCTTGTACAAGGGGAAATTGTCATACCATTCTAAGGTTTAAACAAGGTTTTGATATCGTCGTCTCTCTACTACGGGTAAGCCACTCAGATTTACCATCCCATATAGCAAAGCGAATAATAAGAGTAAGTCGGTACGGTGATCAATCCATCCCGCACCCAAATCATTACCTTGTATATGGTTTAGCGAATCTCGTATTCTAACACACGGTGATCCTTACAAGCATTGCATAATTTCTCTTGTCGATGAACTAAGTTCGGATAAATCCATGGATTCTGCAAGCCAAACAAACATCTATCGTTTCTTCACAACTCTCAGGTTTTTGCGTAAACTCCTATAAGATCGTCTATTGATAAAATCGTAACTTCTTCCAGGGTTTTTCCTTCAGCAAGAGTGTGCTTGCTTCTTGGCAGGTCCTAGAGCCTATGGTTATGGCCCATCCCATCACATTTAATCCTTGAACTCATCATCTAGGGGCAACTGATCATTATTCCAACATCCAGCTAAGGTTAAAACTTCATCTTTTGCTGATAGGTGCTCCATTAGCGTTCTACCATCCAATCCTTCTGAAGAAATGCATGTTTTAACTCAGTACGGTGACGATAGCACAAACGAACGATAACATCATGGATAGCCGTGTTTATGCCCATGTCATTGCCATGAGCTATCATTCCATAGTTGATATCTCCTTCCTTAGGGTTTTCTTGACAAAAACTTTGAGTTTTAACGCTCCATGTTCCGGTCTTTCTCCGACACACCTTGATCTCGGGTATTGACAGCTGCAATAGTCTGACAAGTTCCATAAGGGTAACTTTCCTAGGTCATACCAATCTGGAAATTCTTCAGGGCCTCCAAATTCTCCTAGTCTTCGGAGTCTTCAACCGTTCTAGTTTCCGTTATTATAATGTACGGTAAAATCCTCTTCATTCCAAAGTGGTCTTAGTTGTCCGATATCTTGTACTTCTGTCTCATCAGTCGAATCTTCGTATGGTCAAAAGGGGAAAGGGGTATAGTCTAACTAAAAGGGAATATTTGATAAAGCTCAGAAAAGAAGAGAGGTAAAAGATCTTTTTGAAAATAAAGTTTTAGAGAAAAGCTTTCCTATGGGCTTGCCTGTTTCTAGGGGTCGCGTCCTACAGTCAACATGTGCTCTGATACCATCTTGTAGCGACCCGACCCGAATGGATCAAGTCTCTGTGCTTAAGTGTCATCCCTGGATCGGTATGCTGACACACATAGTACTCGAGGATTTATAACAGAGGTAAATCACATGTATAAAGTAACGTAAATACTATTACCTCAATCCATAAAGCGGAAGTAACAACAAAGTTGTGGAGTTCCCAACAACACCAATGACAAAGTTGAGTGTAGACATCGTAACCCTATCGTATCACTTACTCGTCGTAAGAATCCTGCAACATGAGACGTTGCAGCCATGTAGGTCAGTACATTGAATGTACTGGCAATTTCACAATGTAGAGCAATGCTGAATAATGGCTATCACTATATGCATATTTGGCTGGTGGAGGCTCTAAGTTTATTTTTGCATAAAGCCAATTTTCCCCTATGACAAAGGAATAAATTTTATTGAACTATCAAGTTTAAGTCATTATTAAGAAGGTAACCCAAACTCAATCCCAAAATAGTATTTATAACCCAACAGATTCATTAAGTAAAGTGATGATATCAAATCAATAATTCAGGTACCAGATACTCAAGATGTCCATAACCGGGGACACGGCTAATCATGATTAGTTTGTACACTCTGCAGAGGTTTGCGCACTTTTCCCCACAAGACTCGATCTCCTCAGTTGGATTTCTCGCACTACATGATGTTTGAGAAACGGATGATCGAGACACAGTCTTTCCGAAGTGGTCCCCTTAACCGACAGATAGGCCGGTACACCTACAATCCCCTACATCTACTAGCCTATCATGGAAAGGATTCCCACAACTTACTCAACTATGCCAGAGCCCATAATGGCTTATGGCTGCACACGGAAGTTTCTAGCATGAATAATCTTATGATCCCTTTGAGCATGGGTGGCATTCCATAGGATGATCACACGGGTCCCCTGGGATCTCCTTGGACAACACTGGATTCCCCAGGTGCCCGGGCAAGCCACCGGTATATCCCCAGGGTGCCCCAACCATTCCACCTAGATGTGTATTAAAGTAGCCACCTTAAATTTCCCTTAGTTAAATATAACTCTCACATCTTTCATGAATCTCACATACCAATCCATGTCTATGAGCATAGCAAAGCAGTATGAGAATAACGTGTAATCCCAGGGTTGATAAAAGACAATAGGTTCCTACCTCAACAACTACTTCCCACACCCGCATGTTACCACAATCCTTCATGCAATATTTGAGGGTGAAACTAATGCACAAAAAAACTGGGTAGTAAAGGGGTATGATCAAAGTGTGAACTTGCCTTGTACTATTGATGAAGATGATTCACACTCATAATTCCTGATAGTTCTACTCGTCACATTCTGTTCAATCTATCGTAAGCAAACAATTGCATACATAAGCACTCATGCGAAAGAATCGAAGAAAAGATCTCGAAAAACTTCGAAAACAAGCAATTAACTCTTGCAACGGAATTTTTTTCTAACAGTACCAAAATTGGGTGGATTTGGTCTTATCAGAAATTTTAGGTCAAGAGCTTCAATTAGGAAAAAGAATCAATTAAATCTGATTTATAAAACTCGAGTTATGAACAAAAGAAGTTTGAATTCGAATCTGTTTGAAATCAAAATTTGAACTTTCAAAAATACGTTTAAGTCGGTTATCTCGACAGAGGGGATCATAACGAAGAAGTGGGCGTTGGTTTCGTTGGATTTGGACAAACGGTTGAAAAGTTGTGAGGGTTTGACAACTAGGGGCTAATCTGTAAAAGAAAACTAACGAATAGGTCCCTGGCAGAAAATTAAAAAGAAAAAAAATCTACCGAATGAACGTTTGCTACCGAACGCTAACAAACGAATCTGTTCACTGCCAAACCTAATCTGATGAACGTTCTCTAATAACTAAAATAAAAAAACGAAAACAGGTTTTAGAAGAAAAACCGTAACCCTAAAAAATAAACCGGACCGGTTCGGTAGCGGTTCGGGTCGACGACGGGGGCGGTTCCGGCGGCTTCCCGGCGAGGCGGCGCGGGCGGTAGCAACGACGTGGGGTGGCGCGGTGTGGGGGAGCGGCGAGCGGTGCGGGCAGCGGCGCGGGCGGCAGCAGCGAGCGGCGCGTAGGCGGCGGCTCGGGCGGCGGTGGCGGCGGCGCAAAGCGGTAGCGGCGACGTGTGGTTGGAGGAGAGACGGGGCCGGGGCGCTCCGCTTATATAGGCGGGAGGGAGCGGCGCGAAGCGTGGAGGAGGGGCAAAGGTGGAGGAGGCGGCGGAGTCCGGCCGCGACACGGCGGCGGCGGGATTGCTCGGGACTCTGTCCCGAGCTCGGGGACGAGAGGGCACGCTGCGGCGCTGTGGCGGCGGCTCTGGTGGGCGTCGACGGCCGCGGAGCAAGCGGGGAGGGTCGGCACGATGGCGTGCTGCGCAGGCGGCGACGACAAGCAGCGGCGGCGGTGCGGCGAGATGCGGGGGGAAGGAGAGAGGCGGCGGGGCGCGGCTATATAAAGGGGGGCCTCGGGTCGAGTGGAGTAGGGGAAAAGGCGAGGCGAGGCAGCGGCGGGGAATCCCGATCAGAGACGGCGGTGAGGCGTGCTCGGGCGGGAGTCCGAGGTCGAGGGCGAGTGGCGCGGCTGGGCTGGGCCTGGCTGGAGCTGGGCCGGCCGAGTCGGCGGAAGAGATATTTTTTTAATAATTTCTCAGACAACAAAAATATAATATATACTATAGGCATTTAATATATCACAATTTTCAGAAAAAGATTTTTTACAACATGAACATTTTTGTAGCGTCAAATAAAATCCACAAAAATTTAAATAAAGCAAACAGTGCTACTCGTGCACTAAAACCCAATAAAAACATTTTAAAAATACCAAAATGATTTGAAAATCATTTCTCTCCATTTTTCTACTGTAGGGAATCATTGTACCCTATTTCCATATATTTTATTTTTGGAGAAAAATAATTTGAATAAAAACCAAATAACTCCAAATTGAATATAATTTCAAAGGGACTTTAAATTTGAGTCTTTGAAACTTCCAACTCATATTTCATATGTTTTGAAGAAGTCATTTTATCTTCTCTCGTGAAAATCATTGAGTTGCATATGTTTCCGAATTTGAAATATTTCCAAATGAGATTCAAATATTTTCAAAAACCCTTTTTCATTTAATTAAATGGAAGAAGTCATATCATCTTCCCTCTAGGGTTTTGTGATGAAATGAATTTGAATTCATGGAGATCATAAAAGCAAGATGAAAGTTTTGGGAAAGTCATTTTATTCCCTCTCATTTAACTTTCAAAAAGTTTCAAATTTCACTCAATTTCACACAAGCAACCACACCACAATCAAACAATCAATCAAAACTATTTATTTAATATAACATTCCAAAGTCTTAGAATTTTGGGATGTTACAATACACTTGGCTTACTTGTGAAAAAGATGGCATAATTATGCTTAGTTAACTCAAAAATGGCATAATTAGTTAAGTTAGCTCCAAAATGACCCATTTAACCTAGGTTAGCTCCAATATGATCCATTTTACCTAGGTTAGCTCCAAAATTACCAAGTTTACCTAGGTTAGGTCCAATATGATCTATTTTAGCTAGGTTAGCTCCAAAATTACTTATGTTAGCACAAAAATGACCTATACTTACCTTATTTTCCTCCAAATTGACATAATAAGCTTAGTTAACTAAAAATGGGATAATTACCTATGTAAGCTCTAAAATGACACAAATAAGGAATAAGAAGAAGAAAAACAAGGAAGAGGAGAAAAAGAAAGAATAGAAGAAGAAAGAGAAGAAAAAGAAAGAATAAAAGAAGAAGAATGAGAAGGAAAAGGGTAAAAACCTTCTTCTTCTTCTTCTTCTAGTCTTCTTCTTCTCCAAAACGACCTAAGTTAGCTCTAATATGCTTAGTTACCTAGGTTAGCTCAATAAAGACCTATACTTACCTGTTTTATATCAAAAATGGCACAATATGCTTAGTTCACTCAAAGATGGCATAATTAGCTAGGTTAGCTCCATTTTACCTAAGTATGCTTACTTCTTCTTCTAGTCTTCTTCTTCTTCTTCTTCCTTTTATTCTTTTCTTCTTCTAGTCTTCTTCTTCTAACTTTCTTGTTTCCCATTTTGCAGATTTCATTTAATTCACGGAAGCTTGCATGGATGGAGTGCTCCTTTTCCCTTTCTGCTTTTATTTTGTGTCGATGAACTTGCATGGATGGAACTTGTTATATGGATGGATAACGGTGTTGGATGAACAATGTGAAACTTTTGTAATATGTGTGGATGGAACTATGTGTTGGATATGTATGTATATATGATGAAACTTCTGTGTTGGATATGTCTTCTGTGAAATTTGTGTGTTGAAACTTGTGTGTTCAAATTGAATGAATATAAGAAAAAATAGAAAAAAACAAGGGCTATACAGGATCTTTGCCGTCCACTGGCATATGGTAAATAGATTTTCCATTAGCCAGCAGACGGCAAAGATGCCATGTGGCAGCTACCTATTCAACTTGGGGGCTGGCCTATTTGGTTACTTTGTCGTCTACTGGCTGACGGCAAAGGTGCAATGGTCTTTGCCGTCTGCCAAGGGACGGCAAAGCACACCGTTAGCCCCCTAACGGCCGTAAGCTACCACGTGTGCCGTCCAGGACCTTTGCCGTCAGTCGGCTGACGACAAAGACCATTTCGTCTTTGTCGTCCGCCAACAGACGGCAAAGAAGCCTTCACCGTAGCCTATTCAGCCGGACCTGTTGCCGTCTGCTGACGGACGGCAAAGGCCTTTGCCGTCAGCCAGGTATGCCTTGGCGGACGGCAAAGTGCCTGATTCCTGTAGTGTCTTGTGTTCAATCTTGTTACCGGAACTATAGATTGGTGCTTGTGGGTGACGAGTAGTGTTGATTACATCTTATAGTTGATTACTATATGGTTTATTTGGTGGAAGATTATATATTCAGATCCATTATGCTATTTAATACCCCTCTGATCTTGAGCATGATTATCATTTGTGAGTAGTTACTTTTGTTCTTGAGGTCACGGGACAAATCATGTTGCAAGTAATCATGTGAACTTGATGTGTGTTTGATATTTTGATAATATGTATGTTGTGATTCCCTTAGGGGTGTCATGTGAACGTCGACTACATGACACTTCACCATATTTGGGCTAAGGGAATGCATTCTGGAGTAGTAATTAGATGATGGGTTGCGAGAGTAACAGAAGCTTAAACCCCAGTTTATGCGCTAATCCGTAAGGGACCGATTGGATCCTAAAGTTTAATGCTATGGTTAGAATTTATCCTTAATACTTTTCCCGTAGTTGCGGATGCTTGCGGGAGGTTAATCATAAGTAGAAGGTTTGTTCAAGTAAGAACAGCACCTAAGCACCGATACACCCACATATCAAATTATCAAAGTAGCGAACACAAATCGAACCAACATGATGAAAGTGACTAGGTGAAATTCCCGTGTACCCTCAAGAACGCTTTGCTTACTATTAGAGACCGTTTTGGCCTGTCCTTTTCCTCAAAAGGATTGGGCTACCTTGCTGCACTTTTGTTATTAGTATCATTACTTGCTCGTTACAAAAATATCTTGCTATCAAACTTCTCTGTTACTTACAATTTCAGCACTTGCAGACATTACCTTGCTGAAAACCACTTGTCATTTCCTTCCGCTCCTCGTTGGATTCGACACTCTTATCGAAAAGAGCTACAATTGATCCCCTATACTTGTGGGTCATCAAGGCTATTTTCTGGCGCCGTTGCCGGGGAGTGAAGAGCCTTTGGTAAGTGGAATTTGGTAAGGAAACATTTATATAGTGTGCTGAAATTTACTTTCACTTGATACTATCGAAAACAATCCTTTGAGGGGTTTGTTCGGGGTATGTTCACCTCGACCGGAACCACAATTAGCTACCCCTCAACCTACTGCACCTACTGAAAATATTGAATATGAAATTCCTTCAGGTATGATGAACAACTGCTAGCTAATCCTTATGCAGGAGACGGAACAGAACATCCTCATATGCACTTGATATATGTGGAACAAATTTGTGGATTGTTTAAGCTTGCAGGTTTACCCGGAGATAAAGTTATGAAAAAGGTTTTCCCTTTATCTTTGAAGGGAAAAGCATTGGCACGGTATATGCTATGCGATGATATTGTATCCTGGAATTGGAATCGATTGAAATTGGAGTTCCATCAAAAAAATTATCCTATGCATCTAGTTCATCGTGATAGGAATTATATATATAATTTTTGGCCTCGTGAAGGAGAAAGTATCGCTCTAGCTTGGGGGAGGCTTAAGTCAATGTTATATTCATGCCCCAATCATGAGCTCTCAAGAGAAATTATTATCCAGAACTTTTATGCTCGGCTTTCTCGTAATGATCAAACCATGCTTGATACTTCTTGTGCTGGTTCTTTCATGAAGAAGACTATTGAATTCCGGTGTGATCTTTTGGAAAGAATTAAACGCAACTCTAAAGATTGGGAACTTGACGAAGGTAAAAGAGTCAGGTATTACGCTTAAGTATGAATGTGTTAAACCTTTTATGAATACCGATGCTTTTCAAAAGTTTAGCACTATATATGGACTTGACTCTGAGATAATAGCCTCTTTTGTGAATCATTTGCTACTCATGTTGATCTCCCTAAAGAAAAGTGGTTTAAATATCACCCACCTATAAAAGAAGAAATTAAAGAACCGGTACTAGCTAAGGAAGAAACTATACTTTATAATGTTGATCCAGTTGTTCCTACTACTTATATTGAAAAACCACCTTTCCCTATTAGGATAAAGGAACATGCTAAAGTTTCAACTGTGGTTAACAAAAGTTATATTAGAACACCTAAACCAGATGAACAAATTAAAGTAGAACCTAGTATTGCTATGGTTAAGGATCTCTTGGAAGAAAATGTAGACGGGCATGTTATTTACTTCTACGAGGAAGCTGCTAGAATTGCCAAACCTGATAAAAAGGATAAACACATACCTGTTGTTGGCATGCCCGTTGTCTCAGTTAAAATAGGGGATCACTGTTATCATAGTTTATGTGACATAGGTGCTAGCATGAGTGCTATTCCCTACTCCTTATACCAAGAAATTATGAATGACATAGCACCCGCAGGGATAGAAGACATAGATGTTACTATTAAACTTGCTAATAGAGATGCTATATCACCAATTGGGATTGTTAGAGATGTTGAAGTCTTCTGTGGGAAAATAAAATACCCTACTGATTTTCTTGTTCTTGGTTCCCCACAAGATGACTTCTGTCCCATTATCTTTGGTAGACCTTTCTTGAACACCGTTAATGCTAGAATAGATTGTGAGAAACAAACTGTCAGTGTTAGTTTTAGTGATGAGTCTCATGAATTTAATTTCTCCAAGTTTAGTAGAAAGCTTCATGAAAAAGAATTGCCTAGTAAAGATGAAATAATTGGTCTTGCTTCTATTGTTGTGCCTCCTACTGATCCTCTAGAACAATATTCGCTAGACCATGAAAATGATTTACATATGCATGAAAGAAATGAAATAGATGATATTTTCTTTGAACAACGTCCTCTGCTTAAACATAATTTGCCTATTGAAACTCTAGGAGGTCCTCCTCCACCAAAAGGTGATCCCGTGTTTGAATTAAAACAATTGCCAGACAATTTGAAATATGCTTATCTTGATGAAAAGAAGATATATCTTGTTATTATTAGTGCTAACCTTTCAGAACATGAAGAAGAAAGATTATTAAAAGTTCTAAGGAAGCACCGAGCTGCTATTGGGTATACTCTTGATGGTTTAAAGGGCATTAGTCCCACTCTATGTCAGCACAAGATTAATATGGAACCTGATGCTAAACCTGTTGTTGATCACCAATGTCAGTTAAATCCGAAGATGAAAGAGGTGGTAAGAACGGAAATATTAAAACTTCTGGAAGCAGGAATAATCTATCCTATAGCTGATAGTAGATGGGTAAGCCCTGTTCATTATGTTCCTAAGAAAGGAGGTATTACTGTTGTTCCTAATGATAAGAATGAACTTATTCCACAAAGAATTGTTACAGGCTATAGAATGGTAATTGATTTTAGAAAATTAAATAAAGCAACTAGAAATGATCATTACCCTTTGCCTTTTATTGATCAAATGCTAGAAAGATTATCTAAGCATACACACTTTTGCTTCCTTGATGGATACTTTGGTTTTTCGCAAATACCTGTTTCTCAACCTGATCAAGAAAAGACCACTTTTACTTGTCCCTTTGGAAGATATGCTTATAGACGTATGCCTTTTGGTTGATGCAATGCACCTACTACCTTTTAAAGATGTACTGCTATATTCCGTGACTTTTGTGAAAAGATTGTTGAGGTTTTCATGGATGACTTTTCTGTCTATGGGAAGTCTTTTGATGATTGTTTAAGCAATCTTGATCGAGTTTTGCAGAGATGTGAACAAACAATCTTGTCTTGAATTGGGAGAAGTGCCACTTTATGGTTATTGAAGGTATTGTCTTGGGACATAAGATTTCTGAAAAGGGTATTGAAGTGGACAAAGCTAAGGTTGATGCGATTGAGAAAATGCCATGTCCTAAGGATATCAAAGGTATTCGTAGTTTCCTAGGTCATGCTAGTTTCTATAGGAGATTTATCAAAGATTTTTCTAAAATTTCTAGGCCTCTTACAAACCTTTTGCAAAAGGTTGTCCCTTTTGTTTTTGATGATGATTGTTTTGAAGCCTTTGAAACACTCAAGAAAGCCTTAATTTCTGCACCTATTGTTGAACCACCTGATTAGAACTTGCCTTTTGAAATTATGTGTGATGCTAGTGATTATGTTGTTGGTGTTGTTCTAGGACAAAGAGTTGTTAAGGAATTGAATGTTATTCATTATGATAGTAAAACTCTAGACAGTGCTCAAAAGAATTATGCTACTACCTAAAAAGAATTCCTAGCAGTGGTGTTTTCTTGTGATAAATTTAGATCTTACATTATTGATTCAAAAGTAATTGTTCACACTGACCATGCTGCTATTAAATTTCTTATGGAAGAGAAAGATGCTAAACCTAGACTTATTCGATGGATTCTCTTGCTACATGAATTTGATTTGCATATCACTGATAGAAAAGGAGCTTGGAATCCCTTAGCTGATAAATTGTCTAGGCTTGAAAATGTGCTTGATGACCCACTACCTATTGATGATAGTTTTCCTGATGAGCAGTTAGCTGCAATAAATGTTTCAAATAAAACTCCTTGGTATGCTGATTTTGCTAATTATATTGTTGCTAAATATTTCCCACCTAGAATCACATACCAACAAAAGAAAAAATTCTTCTATGATTTAAGACACTACTTCTGGGATGACCCACATCTTTACAAAGAAGGAGTAGATGGTATTATTAGACGTTGTGTACCTAAGCATGAACAGGGACAATTCTTTCGGAAATGTCACTCCGAAGCATACGAAGGGCATCATGCTGGAGACAAAACTGCTCACAAGGTATTGCAATCTAGATTTTATTGGCCTACTCTCTTCAAGGGTACCCATAAGTTCATCTTATCTTGTGATGAATGCCAAAGAATAGGTAATATCGGTAAGCGTCAAGAAATGCCTATGAATTATTCACTTGCTGCTGAACCATTTGATGTTTGGGGATTTGATTACATGAGACATTTTCCTTCCTCTAATTGGTATACACATATTTTGGTTGTTGTTGATTATGTTACTAAATGGGTAGTAGCTATTCCAACCAGTAGTACTGATCACAACACCTCTATTAAAATGCTTAAGGAAGTTATTTTCCCAAGGTTTGGAGTTCCTAGATATTTAATGACTGATGGTGGTTCACACTTTATTCATGGTGCTTTTCGTAAAATGCTTGCCAAGTATGATGTTAACCATAGAATTGCATCACCTTATCATCCTCATTCTAGTGGTCAAGTTGATGTTAGCAATAGAGAAATAAAATTAATTTTGCAAACTACTGTCAATAGGTCCAGGAAGAATTGGTCTAAGAAATTAGATGATGCACTTTGGGCTTATAGAACAGCATATAAAAATCCTATGGGTATGTCTTGTTATAAAATGTTTATGGAAAAGCTTGTCATTTGCCTCTTGAATTAGAATATAAAGAATATTGGGCAATCAAGGAACTCAACTGTGATTTCAAACTTGCCGGTGAAAAGAGGTTATTTGATATTACCTCATTAGATGAATGGAGAACCCAAGCTTATGAAAATGCCAAGTTGTTTAAAGAAAAAGTTGAAAGATGGCATGATAAAAGAATCCAAAAGCGTGAGTTTAAAGTTGGAGAATATGTTCTTTTGTACAACTCTCGTTTCAGGTTCTTTGTAGGAAAACTCCTCTCAAAATGGGAAGGACCCTATGTTATCGAGGAGGTTTATCGATCTGGAGCTCTCAAAATAAATAATGCCGAAGGTACTAACCCGAAGGTTGTTAATGGGCAACGAATAAAACATTATATCTCAAGTACGCCCATTAATGTTGAAAGCAATATTATCCAAACTTTGACCCTGGAAGAACACATAAAAGAGTCCTTCCGGAACGCTCCAGGATAGTGAAAATAAGGAGGTACGTGATACGGTAAGTAAATGGACTCCGAAAAATCCACAAAAATATTTTTTGTCATTTTTGGAATATTTAGAAAATTAGGAAAATAAGAAACTTCCAGGAGGCGTACCCTGGTGGGCACAAGACACCAGGGGCACCTTCCGGACTCCGTTTTTCTATAGTTTGCTTGTTTCCCAAGATAAAAAATCTTTATATACCTCCCGAACCTATTAACCACCGTATCGCGGAGAAATCTTCTATTTTCTTTTCTCGTTGTTTTCCTGTCAGATCTGAAAATACGTCATCCCAAAACCCCAAGTCCTATGGGGATGTGGAGCACTATGGCTGGACCACGGAGGAAGATAAAGACTATTATCCTAGGGAGAAGGAGGAGACGAGCTCATATGAGGACGAAACCCCGTTGCCTCAACCTGGGGACATGCATGTGGAATTCAAGAAATCAAGTCTCCCAAACAAACCAAAGAGGCCTAAGATTCAGTTCATACCCTTCCGTCTTTTGCAGGAAAATAAGCAAGATCTTTGCAAAAAGGTACTGGAGCTTGAGCAAGAGGTCGGTGAATTGAAGGAGGAAAATTCGAAGGAAGAAGGATAAACCCACTACTTCCACACCACCACCATTTTCTTCACCACCAAAATAAAATTGAGTTTCGGGTATGGGCACTCCCCTTGGCTTCCGCCAAGCTTGGGGGAGGTGCCCCGGTATCGTATCATCCCCACTATCTTTTTGCTTTTACTATTTTAGTTCGATCTTTTGCTTTAGATGAATAAAAGTTTAGTTCAATACTTTCTTTTTGAGAGCTTGCCTAGTGATCTATCCTTGTAATCGTGTGCAAGATATATAATAAAGTTAGTTTGAGTTTTTGCTTTCTTTACTTTCATGTTGCAATAAAAAGAAAGGATATAAATAAAAAGAAAGGAAATAAAAGAAAAAGATCATATGTTAATCCTATGGTAGGTGATGACACCACATAAGGAAAAGTATAAGTAGAAAATTTTATTAGAGATTGACAAACATAGCATTGGTCATGATGAAACTCATGAAAGAATTAATAAGGGAAGAGAAGATTCACATATAAATACACTATCCTAGAAATCTTTTGTGATTGTGAGCCCCCATCAAAATATTATATGCCAAAATTGTTGACGTTGGACAAGGATGACAACTTAATGATTTATGTTTGTTCATATTCACATAAAAGTCATATTGTCATAGATCCTTCAACATGTGGTGCTTGCCCCTATCTTTGCTAGCCAAAAATTCCGCACCAAGTAGAGATACTACTTGTGCATCCAAAAACCCTTAAACCCAAATCTTATTTTCAAGAGTCCACCATACCTACCTAGGGATTGAGCAAGATCCCTCAAGTAAGTTGTCATCGGTGCAAAAAGGCAATAAAAATTGCTTCTAAATGTGTGAGATCATTTAGTGTAAGAGAATATTGAGCGTTGCACGAACTTGTGATGGTGAAGAATAAAAGCGACAAACTGCATAATAAAGGTCGCTATCACAAGGGGCAATGCAACGTGACGTTCTTTTACAGGGTTGAGCATACAAACAAATAAGTGCATGGAAACCTCTGCTTCCCTCTGCGAAGGGCCTATCTTTTACTTTTATGTATTTACTTTGATGTAAAGAGTCAAAGTTTTCTCTCTATTCCTTTTTATTTTTTCCTTTGACAAGCATCATGTGGTGAGGAAAGATCTAGGCACATATGTCCAGTTGAATATGGGTGGCATGAGTTATAATTGTTGACATCACCCTTGAGGTGAATACGTTGGGAGGCAAAACCATAACCCCCTATATTTCTATGTGTCCGGTTGAAACGTTTTGCTCATGTGTATGCAGTGAGTGTTAGCAATCATAGAAGACTATATGATGGTTGAGTATGTGGACTTTCCTAAAGGCTCCGATACATGACCCTTCCTGACAATATGATGAATTGTAGTTGCAAAGTTGACTGAGAACACAGTTTGTTGGTTTCTAATAGAGTTTACGCTTTATACTTCAATTGTGTGATGAATTGACACTTATTCATGAGAACTCTATGATAAAAGTCTTATGTTTAAATTTGTTGTTGTTATAATAATCTACATAATGCTTCTATGTCCGTATTTTTTTATCGACACCTCTCTCTCTAAGCATGTGGACATGTTTTTCGATTCGGTTTTCCCTTGAGGAGAAGCGAGGTCTAAGCTTGGGGGAGTTGATACGTCCATTTTGCATAATGTTTTCTTACTGTTATTTATGATGTTTTATGCATAATAATGCTTTTTTGAGTAATTCTAATGCCTTTTCTCTCATAATTTGCAAGGCACACACAAAGAGGGAGAATTCCGGCAACTGGAAATCTGGACCTGGAAAAGCTACGTCAGGCCACCTATTCTGCACAACTCCAAACAAGCTTAAACTTCATGGAGATTTTTTATGGAATATTTGAAGAATAATGGAGCAAATAACTACTAGAGGGGGACCACAAGGTGGGCACACCCACCTGGGCGTGCCAGGGAGCCCAGGCGCGCCCTGGTGGGTTGTGCTCACCCAGGCCCACCTCCAGTGCCCATCTTCTAGTATATAAGTCATTTTGACCTAGAAAAAATGAGGAGAGGACTTTCGGGATGGAGCGCCGCCATCTCGAGGCGGAACTTGGGTAGGAGCACTTTTGCCCTCCGGCGGAGCGATTCCGCCAGGGGAACTTCCCTCCCGGAGGGAGAAATCATCGTCATCATCATCACCAACAAATCTCCCATCTTGGGGAGGGCTATCTCCATCAACATCTTCAACAGCACCATCTCATCTCAAACCCTTGTTCATCTCTTGTGTTCAATCATGTTACCGGAACTATAGATTGGTGCTTGTGGGTGACTGTCAGTGTCAAAACCGGTGGATCTCGGGTAGGGGGTCCCGAACTGTGCGTCTAAGGTCGATGGGAACAGGAGACAGGGGACACGATGTTTACCCAGGTTCGGGCTCTCTCTATGGAGGTAATACCCTACTTCCTGCTTGATTGATCTTGATGAATATGAGTATTACAAGAGTTGATCTACCACGAGATCGTGATGGCTAAAACCCTAGAAGTCTAGCCTGTATGACTATGATTATGATTCTTGGCCTCTACGGACCTAGCCCTCGGGGTTATATAGACACCGGTGGGATCTAGGGTTACATAAGATCGGTTACAGAGAAAGGAATGTTCATATTTGGACGCCAAGCTTGCCTTCCACGCCAAGGAGAGTCCCATCCGGACACGGGAGAGAGTCTTCGGTCTTGTATCTTCACAGCCCTTTTGTCCGGCCCATGTCCAACAGGCCGGATGCCCGATTACCCCTTAGGCCAGGACTCCCTCAGTAGCCCCTGAACCAGGCTTCAATGACGAGGTGTCCGGTGCGCTGATTGTCTTCGGCATTGCAAGGCGGGTTCCCCTTTCCGAATACTCCAAGATAGTCTTCGGACGCAACGAACGTGTCCGGATCTGCAACACAAATACCACACTCAACCGCAGAGAGTATAATATTTCACGAGTCCAATCCGCTGACAACTTTTTGTAAGGTGACATCACGTCTGCCCGGTCATTATTTCAAACCGTTTTCATTTGCCGTTCCACGTTCCGAGATGCGGTTTTCATTGGCACGTCTTGTCAAACTAGAGATCGTGTCCCCTTATTGCGGGATTCTCATCAATACGGGCGTGGGTAATCCAACCGTGCCATTTGCACAGCCCTTGGGAACAGGCGAGTTTTAAGGCGAGTGGGGAGGCGCTTGATATTCACTGCCTTTATAAGGAGATACTTTTCTTCACCATGCCTTCTCTCTTTCTCTGCCCTTCCATTCTCGAGCTCCAGCGCCCAAGTCGTCATCTTTTCCGCCTTAAGAAAGCAGTCAACCATGTCCGGATCTGGAGCACAAGGCAAGTGGATGACCTCCTCCGTCAAGGAGAAGGACATCACCGAGCTTCGGGAGGCCGGGTATCTGGCGAAAGAAATTGCCCACCGGCTTCCGGCCAAGGGGCAAGTCGTCCCCACCCTGAAGCCCAATGAGAGGGTGGTGTTCGTCCCCCATTTCATCCGCGGGTTAGGGTTTCCTCTCCACCCTTTCATCCGCGGACTTATGTTCTATTACGGGCTAGATTTCCATGATCTAGCCCCAAACTCCTTCCTCAACATCTCGGCATTTATTGTCGTGTGCGAGGCCTTCCTCCGCATTCCTCCCCACTTCGGACTGTGGCTCAAGATATTCAACGTGAAGCCGAAGGTGGTGGATGGTCAACACGCAGAGTGCGGAGGCGCCAAGGTGAGCAAGATGCCCAACATTACATGGCCCAATGGTACTTTTGTGGAGACCGTCAAAGAGTGGCAGAAACTGTGGTTCTATATCACAGAGCCCCATGACGCCACCTGGGCCGCGGCTCCCGAGTTCAAATCCGGAGCTCCAATGCGGATCACCTCCTGGATAGAGAAGGGCCCAATATGGTCTTCGTTGGACGAACTGATAGCGCTACAAACATGCATCCAAAGCATGGTGGATAAAAACATCAAGCTCATCAACATGATCCAGGTGATGCTAGTTCACCGGATCCTTCCATGCCAGAGCCGAACATGCCCTTTATGGGAATTTGATCCGGAGAAGCACCAGACCTTGGAAAGGCTCTTCGGAACCACTCACGAAGATGTCTGGAAGTTGCTCTTTAAAGGCAATGAGATGCCGCCGGACATAGACTCGGACCGCGGGCCCGATCTTGCCCATCCTGCCAGTGCGGTAAGTCTTTCCCGTCTCAAGGTACATCCTCTACTTGCTTGTTCAAGGAAGATATCTAAAACTTCACTATTTATTTTTTCAGGTATGGACATAGAAAGCGGAGCGGATTCGGTGTCCGGCTCTGCTGCCCAAGGAACCAGTCATCCCGCTCCTGGCGAAGATGCTATGCCGGAGAAGAAGGCCAAAAGTGGCCCTCACCGCAAAGGAGCTTCGGACGTGTCGTCCGAAGACAAGACTCACTCCTCTGCCGCCGAAGATGACAACGAGGAGGAGGAAGAAAGAAACTCTCCCCCTGATGGGGGATGGAAGAAGAGGGCGGCCTCCACAAATCTGGAGGTGGAGGTGCTCAAGAGGGGGAAGGGCCCCCTCGCGGATAACTCCGCGTGGGACGTCGATAGCAGCCCAGAGCGACGCCCCCGAAGCAAGCCCCTGGCCGCATCGCAAATACTAAAAACCCGTATACGTCCATGTATCCGGCCTCTCCTCTTCATGGTATTAACATGTTTAATTATGCTATTGCAGTCCGGCCCACGACAGCTCCCTGCGATCCTCATCAGGAGGTTCGCTGGATTCAAAGGCGATGGCCAGCGAGTCCACCGGCCGCTCACTCTCCCACGGCCAAGGGCGACGACGAGGTGCTGTCCCAAAGGACCTTCCCAGGCCAGGAAGAGGTTCAGGAGGCCGTCAGCACTACAAAAAAAAGACACATCCGTGACATTTTGGGCCGAACGAAAAAAAATTCTGTCATACTTATGACACTTCTATGACGATAATTGTGACAAAACCCAGTATCATAATAGATGTGGTGGGCTCCTACTTCTATGACAAAAAATCATGACAGAAAATGGGCTATTCGTCCTAGGCGGGCCGGAGACGCGGCTGCATGACATTCTTTGGGCCGTCCATGACGGAAAAAACCGTGGTAGAAGCGAGGGCGAGGAAAATATCGGGGTGTTCCCGGTTATGGTGGGTGGTCGGGGCCGAGCGATGCGCATTTCTCTCGTACACGCACGCGCGTGGGTGCGAGGCATTGGGCTCTAACTGAACCGAGCGAGGCGTTGGGCTCTAACTGAACCCGAGCGATTGCACTGCAGGCTACGCGTTACTGAACCCGAGCGATCGATCGATGGCTGTTAACTGAACCCGATCGAGCGATTCCTTCGCTACTGCTGCTAACTGAAGCCGATCGATGCTGCCTCTGGATGAACAGTGAGCGTTGCTGGGGGTTTGGATGAACAGTTCCCGGTGGGGGTGGATGAACAGGACCCCGTGGTGTTGCCTCTGGATGAACAGGACCCCGATTGATCGAGCCGGTTGGGGCTGGATGAACAGGACCCCGTGGAGGGCTGGATGAACAGGACCACCCCGTGGAGGGCTGGATGAACAGTAGACGGTGGAGGGCTGGATGAACAGTAGCCCGTGGAGGGGTGGTTGAACAGGAGCCCGTGGAGAGGGCTGGTTGAACAGTAGCCGGTGGAGTAGCGCGCGGTGGAGGCTGGATGAACAGGAGCCCGTGGATGAACAGTCGCAGGTGGAGGCTGGAGGAGGTCGACGGTGGATGAACAGTAGCCCGTGGAGGCTGGAGGGGGTCGACGGTGGAGATGAACAGTATCCCGTGGAGTCCCGTTTTGCGGTACGCCACACCCCTCCCGATGAACAGGACCCCCGTTTCGACCGTAGCGCTCCAACACAAGTCCGTTTCCTCCGTTTTGCGGTACGCCACACCCCTCCCGATCAACAGGACCCCCGTTTCGACCGTAGGAGGTCCGTTTCCTCCGTTTTGCGGTACGCCAGACCCCTCCCGATGAACAGGATCCCGTTTCGAACGTGGCCGGTCGAACACAAGGCCGTTTCCTCTGTTCTGCGGTACGCCAGGCCTCGTTTCCATCGGCTGTTCCGTCCAAGCCCTCCCGATGAACACGACGACGCATTCCGTTCCGACCCAGCCGGTTGGCTCCCCATGAACACGACGACGACGCTGTTTCTCCGTTCCGACCCAGCCATGTACACGAGCCCTGGCCGTACGTACGCGCGAGTAGGCGTTCGAGACCCCGCCCGTATGTACGTACGTGGCCGTATTTACTTTCTTGCACCCTGGCCGCTGTACGTACGTGTACATGCTACGTGCGCGCCTCTACTATGACACGTGCGCGCCTCTACATCGACCAGTATGTACGTACACGTTCGCGACCAGAATGACAATGCTACGTACGCTTCGACCAGGTGGGTCCCGACTGTCAGGCACTTCCTTGCATGCGAAGATGTAGCTGGTGGGTCCCAGCAGTCAGTGGGGATACGTTTTTTTCGCAAAATACGGTGGCCCGTGCGGTGGGTCCCTGCTGTCAGGTGGAGGAATAATTATTTTGCGCGTAATAAGGAGGCACTTCCTTGCGGCCGTCGTGGACCCAGCTGTCAGCCTCTCCACGTACAGTACTCTTCCGATGGAAGTCGTTCCTTGACCACGTTGACCACGCCGCGCCGAGAGCACCAGGGCGGTGGACGACGGCGAGGCCTAGGAAGGGGACGACGCGGAGCCGGGGAAGACGCGGCAGTGGAAGCCCGCGTGGAGAGGAGTACGAGGGTTCACTGGTTCGGCTGCGGTGTGAGGCTGCCGTCGCCGCAGAATAACAGGGGGTGTGGGTGAGTAGAGGGATGGCCTGGCCAGCGGTGGGAGTAGTAGGGGGCGCTGAGGCCTCCGCGGCATCACAGCCGGCCACGGGAGGCAGGAGCACGCGGCACGACCGGCGCTGGTTTGGGCGGCTGGAGCAAGAAGACCAGAGGTTGAAGAAGCACTCCGGCCGTTGGATGGACATCGTACGGTCACTGGAGCTAGAATCGTTCATATTGACTAAGTTGACAAAGCCCTCCGTCCCCGTCAACTTAGTAGGCCCACAAGTCAGCCTCCCACCAAGGTGGGTCCCAGCTAGTAGGGGGAGTATTCATTTTTTTAAGGAGGCACTTCCGGTGGGTCCGAGCTAATAGCGGGGGGAATGTTTTTTCGCGAAATACGGTGACCCGTCTGGTGGTCCCAGCAGCAGGGGGAAACGTTTTTTTCGCAAAATACGGTGGCCCGTCCGGTGGGTCCCTGCTGTTAGGTGGAGGAATCATTATTTTTCGCGTAATAAGGAGGCACTTCCTTGCTGGGGCTGTGGACCCAGCTGTCAGCCTCTCCACGTACAGTACACTTCCGATGGAAGTCGTTCCTTGACCACGTTGACCACGCCGCGTTCCGTTGCATGCATGCGTCCATGGGCGTGGTGCGTCCCCACTGTCAGCCTCTCACGTACAGTCATCTTCCGATGACTCTCGGTTGTTGACCACGTTGACCACACCGTGCCGAGCGCACCAAAGGCCGGTGGACGACGGCGAGGCCCCAGACTGGAACGACCCGGAGATGGGGAAGACGGGGCAGTGGAGTCGCAGATGGAGAGGAGTGGGAAACTTGACTGGTTCGGGTGCGCGGCAGCACAGCCGCGGTGCCGCCCACGGGAGACAGGAGCAAGAACAGAGGTTGAAGAAGGAGCACGGCTGTTGGATTAACATCCAACGGTCCAGCTGCTAGAATCATTTGTTGATTAAGTTGACAAAGCCCTGCGTACACGTCCGCTTAGTAGGCCCACAAGTCAGCCACCAAATCTGACGGGTCCCAGCTGTCAACGGGAGGAATAATTTTTTTCGCATAACAAGGAGGCACTTCCTTCCGTGCGAAGATACAGCCGGTGGGTCCCAGCTGTCAGGTGGAGGAAACATTTTTTCAGCTTAATAAGGAGGAACTTTCCTTGCGTGCGACCATGGACCTCGTGGGTCCCAGCCGTCAGGCTCTCCACGTACAGTCCTCTTCCGATGACTCTCGTTTGTTGACCACGCCGCACCGAGCGCAGCGAGGCGGTGGACGACGGCGAGGCCCCGGACGGGAACGACTCGGAGATGGGAAGACGCGGCAGTGGAGTCGCAGATTGAGTGGAGGAGAAGGGTTATAACTGGTTCTGGTGCGGCGTGGGGCTGCAGTCGGTGGAGAATAACAGGAGGTGTGGAGGGGTGGAGGGATAGCCTGGCCGGCGGTGGGGTAGCGCTTCGCAGCGATGCGTGCTAAGCAGAGCCGCTAGCCGCCGGAGGCCGGACCAGGCGGTCCCGGCGACGCTGGAGGAAGAAGACGAGAGATTGAAGGTGCATGCCGACCAAGTTGACAACGCCCTGCGTAGGCTTCGACCTATTGGCCCACATGTCAGCCTGCAAAAATGTGGCATATATTTAACCCATGTTTTCTAGAATGTACAGTCCATTTGCTGGGCTGGGTGAACAAATAATTTCGCGTCAATGCGGCCCATTTATATTATCTAAGAAATCCCAGCCCATTTGCACTTCCTTCAAATACACGAATTAGCTGGGCTCGTTATATATATAATGTTATGTTAGAAGGAGCAATTAATATCAAAAATAAACCGGAGAGGCACATTTTTTATATACATAATTAACAAATTAGCGAGTTATTGCTCAAAATAAAAATGAGCGCGTTATTATTACATTGGTCCTTAAAATCTTCGCAAGCTTTTGTACGCAATCACCAGGATTTTCCTTGCCTGTGAGTCAAAAACAACCAGGATTTTCCTTGCCAACTTCTGTTAAACATTTACTTTTATAAGTTAATAACACGTGGGATGTTTTATAATGTATATATAAGTCTCTATAAAATATACGATAATAGTAATAATATAAATATATATAATGTGGTTAAAAAATACATTGGGCTGCCGATCTTTAAGAAAAAGCCCATAGGCCGGTATGGACCTCAAAAAATAAGTTGAAACCACTGTCACCGTATGTCGTGGGCTACGCATGTTAAAATACAAAACCTAGGCCTAGCTGATACTTGTTCGCCCTCTGGAAAAAATGATACCAGATCCCCGAGCGAACTGGATTATAGAGGGGGCCGGCGGCACGACTGAAGAAGCACATCAGGAGCGATTTTTTTCTTCAGTGGATGGCTCTCGATGGCGTTTTTTTACTTGCCTCTGCACCATACAACTTGTATTTTTAGCCTCCCAGTCCGTGGTGGACCAGCAGCCCATTTGCTGGGCGGGCCAACCTACAGAAACCAGCACTCGATTTTTCATCAAGCCCCAAAAACAACGCAGTACTATGTTTGTTTTGAGGCCGAAAACATTACGGCAGGGGTTGAGCGGGGGAGGGGGCAAGACAGAGCAAAAAGATTAAAAAGAGCTGATGCGCCGTTGCTACCCTAACAAAGCAGGTGCAATTCTTCTCGGGAAGAAGGTGTGCCGTTGACACCCACACGTCACATACCCCACAGTAGGCATACTAACAAGTTCACACACAAGCACAACAGAAAAGGTAAACATTCGTATCAAACTCAGGTTCACAGGACACGTTCATATTCATAGCCAACATTCACTATCAACAACTCAAAAGATTCATATATACACAAGTTCAGCATGTCTATGGATCCAAATGATTGATAGATCACACAACAATATTCATAGATAATTCACAAAAAGATTCAGATATACACATGTTCAGTATGTTTATGCATCCAAATGATTGAGATCACAGCCAATATGATCCATGGACGAACTTTAATTACCTAGGGTACAGACTGGTAAATGGTGTTCAGTCGGAGGTACTTCTTGCTAAAATTAATGCTTGTACGAGTAAACTTTCGAGTACATAAGAGGCAGCACAGACAATCTGAACTTTGCTTGTAGGTTTATCCTCAAATAGTGGCCTCGTGCCGAGGGAGGTTTGAGCAACTTGGCCACTACTTTCATCCAACTAGTTTACTGGCTCATCTTGGTCCTGTAGCTCGCCAAAATTCTACATTGCAGACTGGTAAATGGTGTTCAGTCGGAGGTACTTCTTGCTAAAATTAATGCTTGTACGAGTAAACTTTCGAGTACATAAGAGGCAGCACAGACAATCTGAACTTTGCTTGTAGGTTTATCCTCAAATAGTGGCCTCGTGCCGAGGGAGGTTTGAGCAACTTGGCCACTACTTTCATCCAACTAGTTTACTGGCTCATCTTGGTCCTGTAGCTCGCCAAAATTCTACATTGCAGACGAGAAAGGAGGCGGTTGAGAAAATGAACCACCCAAATTTTTTGTGCAGTTCAACTGAAATGGAGCATCCCTGGCGTGCAGACTGATTAAGTGCCAGATGAATATACGCGTCAACCAACTTGTCTGGAATCTTTAGACTCCATGCCATACAGTTCGCTACCATATGTGCCGATAACCAAAAGGCACAAGTTGGGACCAAAGACTGGACTGCGTTTTTCTGGGCTATGCGCCAAGCAATATTTTTGGCGTTCACTCTCCTAATACTTGGAGTTTGACAATTGGTTGACGCCGGTTGATACTCGAATGAATATAGGCACTTCTTCTTGTCAACATCGATGCTTGTCTGAGTGAACTTTGGAGTACATAGCAGCAGCATAAGTACCTGTCCATCTGATCTTTTTGTGCAGTTCTACTGAAATCACCCGATGTAATGATTTGCCTGCGAGTTCAGGCTCCAAGTTACTCCTTTATGAAATCGGCAAACAGTAGCACAATACCAAATTACCAATACATATGACAAGCACAATAATCAGGATAAAGACCAGTACCAACCTGTGTGAGGTAGCATATCAATTACTATTTCCTTTGACTGGAAGCCGAGATAAGCCAAGCGACTGACAGCAAAGGAAGAATGCAAGCCGAGATTAGCGACTAACAGGAAAGGAAGGAAGCTGTCGAGGCAATGAAGCACCCAAAGTTTTTGTGCAGTTCCACCAAAATCGAGCATCCCTGTTGGCACATATATTGAGAGAGTGAGATTACTGTAATAGTGGGACTAGTTGATGAAACATACACTAACAAATAGAAGCACCCTCATTATCTTAATGGGTAAAGTTAGCATTCCCTCCCTGCTCCACCACATGATTCACCTCCATAGACAAACATACACACGTACATGATTCAGCATAGGGTGCTACTAAAGATTTGTTTAACTCCGACAGGAAAATTAGGCAGCAATAAATTAGTGGTACTTAAGTACTCCTAATTAATTAAGTGAGACAGCAGAAGTGGAAGGGCTCCCTGGAGGATCGTCTCACATGTAAGGTAGTCGTTGCCGGAGCCCTTGAATGGCCTCGACTGAGGCCTCTGGCTTCAGCAAGATCGCCTTGGCACTGTTTACTCTTCTTCTTCTTCCTCTTCATGCTCTGTTTCTCATTCTCCTCACCAGTTGGTGAAACCAAGTACATGATTGGCCTTCTATTTCAGAATTGGTTTTGTCAGTGAGGGAGTACAAGTGTACTAGTAAAAAATAGCATTATTTTCTCATGGCAGTCGCAAAATAGAGATGAACACATGCATTAAATATCATTCTTACCTAAAGGAAGGTTATGGTGCCAATATGGATGATGAGGATTGGAACACAGATCTCCCTTTGTGCAGTTCCACCGAAATGAACCAACTGTTCCATTCTGACATTCCAGTTAAACAGCACAAAAGTCACTTCTTTTAAGAAGAGTTTTGTGCAGTGCACCAAAAGGTCACAACAGCAACCAGGTGAAATGGATATCCCTGTTTGCACAAAAAGCTACAGAGGAAACAGTCAGAGTCTCAAACAATTACAGGCAAAAACATTTGGCTAAACTTGTCATGGCTTATAACAGTGGCATGGCTTCATTTTTACCAGGGGCATTAGATTAAGAACAGCTAAATATTTGGTATAAGGGCATGGGACAGTGGGTGCACCAGCAGTCCAGCACCATGTACCTAAACAGGGGCATAAAGTGGTGATTCATAGTTTGTTGCCCCGAGAAACAAACATCCAAGAAACATATCTGGGTTGGTCCCATTTTTGTTCACTCTAGCCACCTACTCCTATGTGTGGATAGCAAATCTAGTCCTGGTCATACCACTGTGTACAGCGTTACCCCTATATTTCCCTTTTCGACCAAGAGACCGGTTGGATGACCAGTCTGTACTACTTTCACCCCCTTTCCTTCCTGTTTGTACCAAGTCCGATGTACTACATACTAAATTCCCCCACCCCCACTTTATTTCTTGTTTGAACCAAGTACAAGATTCGACTCCATGAAGTAGCTTTACCTCTAACAATAGAAGAAAAAAATAGGTGACGTTGGACCATCCGATCGAGAGGGGCTGAGAGGTAGAAAATGATGCACATGCAGCGACGTAGCGAGCTGGGGAAGTAGAGCTAAGGCGGTTTCGAAGGAAGATATACCTGAAGGTCGTCGGGATGTGGATAGGTGGGCGGCGGGAGGCCGGATCCGCCCACACTAGGGCAACGACGAAGGGATCGGAGGACCTCCCGCGCCGGCGCTCGGCCAGAGATAACGGTGCGGCCGGCAGTGGGTCTCCTCCCTCGCTGTCGACGACGGCCTAAACGCTGCCCCTCCTCCCCTTCACCGGCGGAGGGGGATACGTCCGGATCTGTAACCAGCGGTGAGGATAGAAAGACAGTGTTTTTTGAAGGGAGAAAGACAGTGTTACCACCCCTATCTTGTTTAGATCTGGAGAGGATGAGAGTGTGTGAATAGAGCAACCCTAGCAAGCAAGCGCGGAGGCTCCGGCCTATATATACGTAGTGGGGTAGTTTTCCTTTTTCACTCCATCAAAACAATCGTTTAAAATTGTGTACTACGTGCCAGGTCGCCGTTTTTTTAGTTGTTGATTGTTTTTTGAGATAGCTACCCGCTTGTTCCAAGTGGTGTTACGGTGTGCCAGGTCGCACTTTGTATCGTTCAAGTCTGGTACAAGTCCCTCCATTAAATGAACAACCACCCCCTCGTAAAAATTGTGAACAAGCCCACGGCTAAAATTATCGGAAACGTGGGTTGCCCCAACATGCATTATTATTTATATTTTCTACTCCCTCCGTTCCTAAATATAAGTCTTTTTTATTAGCCACACCTAAGACAAGAATTTTTTTATTAGCAGTGAACCCCACATGTCATAGACACAAAAAGTGTGGCAAGATTCCCTTAGGCAAGCCAAAGTGTGTCTAACAATTTGAGCAACTCAAGTTAGGCAAGTGTGGCAAGTGTGGGAAAAATAATGTGGCAACATAAGACAAACATAGTCACAATCCAAACAGCCCCGTAATTTTTTGTGACATGCATGAAAATTTGGTTAGTTAAATTTATAGTCAAAATTTGGCAAGGTGCATCAAATCAACACATGCAAGTATCAAAAGGGAAGTCACGGCATGCATGCATGCGTTGTACTCCCTCCGTTTCCAAATATAAGTCTTTTTAGAGATTGCAACAAGTGACTACATACGAAGCAAAATATGTCTACATACATCCGTATGTAGTAGTCCATTTGAAATGTGTAAAAAGACTTATATCGAGTGCAGTGCTTTGATGTGTCGCGTCAACTCGTACAAGACCGAGAAGTTTGATTACTACAACGCCCTCTCCCTCGCGGACTGAGCTCCGGTGCCTTAACTGCACCTGCCTTTGGCTGCATGACAGGTGGGCCAACCACCTGTTGGGCCCACCTGTCATAGACGCAAAGGCAGGAGCAGTAAGTCAATGAAGCTGCGTCCCTCCCTCGCGCATGAGCGTGGTGGCTGGCAGGACTAGTAGGAGCTTTCGCTACACGCTTCTTGACGGCGGCGAACTTGCGGATGGAGTTGACCATCATGTCGTCCATGCGAGAGGCGAAGCCGGCGTCGGCGAGGGCTACGACGCCGGCGGTCGCCAGCACCGTCTGGAAACGCTGCGCGGTGCGGGGCCGCAGGCCGGCGCCTTGGATGATTTGGCACAGCCGACTGCCGCTCGCGACCATCGCCTCCATAGGTGCTTCTGGCTTCTGGTCACTTGGTCTTGGATTGGAGTGAGCAGTGTTGCGCAGAGACTAAGGAGTAGATGGATTGGAGTGGTGGGGCGCCTTTATATGAGAATCCAAACTCTGTTGCATTCACATCGTGCTGGCTCTATTCTGCTTCTCCAATTAATTCCCTCTGCATGTAGAGTAATTTGAGGATGCATCATTGACCGTTCAACGTCTCGGGAACCGCTACCCTCTCCCTCCTTGGCATTCAAGCACCTATGGAGGCGACTGCCGCTCGCGTCTATCGCGTGTCAGGAGACGTTCCCGTCGACGACGAGGTGCCTATGGTGACTTCGTAAATTTCAAGATGATAGTACTAGTATACTCAATATTGTGCACCGCGACCAAGGCCGAGAGGAAAACGAGAGAACTACGTATTTATTTACGGTGTAGATTCACTCATTTTGCTCCATATGTACTCCGTCTTGGTGTAGTCTAGTCACTTGTTGAAATCTCTAGAAAGGCAAATACTCCTTTCTGGTTTACAGGGCTATACTAGCAAGTAGTAGTACTACCATAGTGGGCTCACATAGCAATTTTGTCTCATGCAAGAGCCTGGCTATATGCGTGCTCCAAGGTTTGCAACTGCCACGTTCGGGTTGCACTTGGCTCTTCGCCTCTTCGAGAAGACGAACAATGATGTTACTACTACTTCTTCTACAGTATCGAATCCACTGCTGCATGTTCGAATCCACTTCTGCATGTTAGTCCACCACGAGCGGGAGGGATAAGCAAAATCATGTCCTCGTCTGCGAGCCACCGCGCGCATGGGCGAGGGAGAAGGCGTGTAGTAGTAAAATCAAGCTTATCCTCGTTGTACGAGTTGACGCGACACATCATAGCACTGGCCCCACATGGTTGCCTCTAAACTTGGCTGAAAGACCCGCAGTGTACAATACTCCATTTGCTGCAACCTCTAACATTTACCCCACCACAAATTAAAATATATATTCCTGTCTTGACCAGATGAGCGTGCAAACTAGAATCACCAGGATGACAGGTAGGGCCAGAAGATTATTTTAACCAAAAAATATAGCATGGAGCCGACCCCAACGATTTTAAGCTTACAGGCACGGTACACGCTATCCTAGACTACTCTACACATGAAACTGCCACACGAGCGTCCGGGCTGCGCTTGGCTCTTCGCCTCTTCGGGAAGTCGAACAATGGCCCTGTTTGGATACTCTAACTCAGTTAGAGGTTAGAGTTAGATTCTAACCCTGAACTAACTCTAACCAAAAAGGTGTTTGGATAGCAGGGTTAGATGGAGCGCGGATACGGCGAGGCGCCTTCACGGGCGGTGCGAGAGGGAGGGAGGGAGAGGACAAGAAGCTTCAAGGAAGTGAGGAGGGATCTGCCTCGAGAAGAGCGAGATAAAAAGGTGTTTTTTTAGTGGTCCTGAGATGAATTAACCCAAATAAGCACCTCTTGGGTGGGTTAGATTTTTTGGACGAGTTAGATGCATCTAACCCAAACGAACCCTCTTGTTTGGATATTTTTGGGTTAGTTGAGTCCAAACTAACCCAAACTAACTCTAACCCGTGGATTCAAACAGGGCCAATGATGGAGTACTACTGCAGTGGAGGAGTACTACAGTATGCTTCTGGCCATCTGACACCGATTGAACTGCTGCATGTCCACCGCGTACGGGAGGGAGAGCGTGTAGCGAACGAAAGCTTCTCCTAGTCCTGCCAGCCACCACGCTCATGGGCGAGGGGGGACGCAGCTTCATTGACTTACTGCTCCTGCCTTTGCGTCCATGACAGGTGGGCCCAACAGGTCGGTGGCCCACCTGTCATGCAGCCAAAGGCAGGTGCGGTTAAGGCGAGAGGGCGTTGTAGTAATCAAACTTCTCGGTCTTGTACGAGTTGACGCGACACATCAAAGCACTGCACTCGATATATTTCAATAATTTGCGTTTACCGATGCATTAATTACAACGCATGCATGCATGCCGTGACTCTCCTTTTGATACTTGCATGTGTTGATTTAATGCACCTTGAAGTAGTATGAATATGTGAGAGTAAAGCTTTGTAATGCCCCGGCCCTAATAAAGCGAGAGATGGTTGTGCACGAGGAGGGCGAGATCATGCAGACGGAACAGGACCCGACGATGGAGCTCTCTATGGTCTCGATGGACCTCACCTTGCTCCACTGCCCCTTGTGCCTCCGCCCCTTGAAGCCTCTAGTGTATGAGGTTCGAATACATGTCGTCCGTTCGGCTGATCGAGCAAGGTGCAGGTTTCTTGATTGATGTGTTGTTCGATTGATTTGTGCAGTGCAAGGGAGGGCACCTGGCTTGCGCGGACTGCCGCGTCGAGCGCCCCGAGAACCAGCGGCAGTGCCAGAAGTGCGAGCGCGGCTGTGGCTTCGACGTGCGGAACATGGCGGTGGACGCTGTCCTCTCCTCGGTGAGGGTGGAGTGCCCGCACGAAGGCTGTGGGCTCTACGTCACTTACCACAAGCTCGTCGATCACGAGAGCGTGTGTCCGTTCGCGCCCTGCAAATGTGCCGTGCCCGTCTGCGGCTACGAAGGCCCGCCGTCGGTGCTCTCCCACCACATCAGCATCGTGCATCCCATGCCCGTGCACAGGATCCAGTACGGCAAGGTGCTCCAGCTGCAAGTGCCGCTGTTGGAGCCACGACTCTTGCTGTTCGCGGAGGAGGACGGCCGCACGTTTTTCTTGGTCGGTAGCGTGCTCGACATCGTCGCGCCTATTGCCGTGTCGGTTGTCTGCATCAGAGCGGGGGCGTCCCCACTACCGCACTACGTGGCCAAGCTGTGGGCGAACGGCCCGTTAGGGGAGCCCAAAGGCAGGAGCGGCACTGTCAAGGTGGAAATGGAGGTGACAAGCAGCAGGGATCCCGGCGACATCGCCGTGCAGGAGCTGACCTTCTTCATAGTTCCGCCCAAGCTGCTGGCCGGGGGCTAAGCTGGTGTCCCTCCACATTCAGATTGACAAGCTCACGTCCTAAATGATTCTATAGTGCCTTCTGTTTATCTTAGTAATATGCTAATATAGGGGTTAGCTCGGTCTACTTTAGCTTAAGAGATGGTGGGTTTTGGTGGCGATGCAGCAATTACCTCGACATCAGATCAGCAGTGAAAGTAATTTCGAACAGCCGAATGGATATTTTGTGTCTGTTGGATATAAAGATTCTTTGGGTAAGAAGTAACAGCTTATATGCTTTTTTTCGAAACGGAACAGCGATACTAGTATAATTTTTGTTGACATGCACTAATATTTTCGAAACGGACGTCGGGCTGTAGCTAGAAGGGCGGTTGGGACGCGGCATCGGCCCATACCGCGGTGACCCCCGATTGGGACGCACCGACTGTGGATTTTCTCCCTCGCCGATGTCGACCGCGTCTACGCAGAACATTGTTCCCTTCCCCCAGCTGCGGGATCAGGCCGGATATGTGACCAGCGGTGTGGCCACCGTCGTTCTATGCTTGTGAAGAGAGCAACCCAAGCAAGCAGGCTTGTAGCTTAGGCTCCTGCTAGTGTATATATAGTGGTTTTCTTTTTCTCTCCATATCAACCATTTTATATTGCGTACGTGTCATTGAAGAGTGAAATGATGGTTGCTTCTTCCGACTAACTTACTGTGTGATTTGACTGCTCCTTTAGTGGCCCCTACACGTACTCCCCCTACGTGTATGCAACAGTCACACGTACACATGGACGCAAAAACGCGCGCGACGCCCTAATGCATGCATGTCCGAGCACACGACGGAACACACACGGTCACGCTCAAGTGCTCAACCTACACGTGCATGCACACACATACTCAGCCAGGGTGAGCTAGTGACCGTATAAACACCGGAAAATGTATATATTGAGCGCAATGAGCGTATTATGAAGTCCACTGACCGTATTTTTACAAATATACAGTGACAGACAGTGTATTTATCTCGTTTGAAATTAAGCCATATTAACCGGAGAGGAGGCAGTATGGACTAGCATTACTTTGTTGTGTCCCGTCAACTTGCCGAACGAGGAGAAGCTTGCAGGACGGGAGAAGCTTGCGCGCGGTGGCTCGCAGGACAAGGAGAAACTTTTGACTAATGCAAGCTCTCCTTCGCTCAGGCGGTGGACGTGCAACAGTTAATTCGGTGTCAGATTGCCAGAAGCATACACTATACTAGTACTATTATTGTTGCACTTCCCGAAGAGGCGAACAGCCAAGCGCAAAGTTTACTAGTACTAGTACTACTACTATAGTCTATAGAGGTATGTACTATACTAGTACTAGGAACCGGATGGAGGAGCGTCTGCACTCTTATTATATTTTTAAAATGTGATAAAGCAATCTTCAACACATTTGGTTCTCTTCGAGGGTTCTCGCATGTGATAATGGAAGTTGATTGCATGGAACACTCGCCACAATTCTCGCTTAATTCTGGCTCATATCCTGTTACAAATAGGAGCGCTCGGTAATATTTCCTCTTTTTTTGTTATTCAGCATGTAAACAGGTCAGCAAACCTTGCGGCGCATCTTTGTGCGAACCGTGCTTGCTGCACTTTGAATGTGGCCGAGAGCTGGCTTGATGAAACACCTCGCTTCCTACTTCTTTTTTTGCGGGGTACCTCGCTTCCTAGTGACCAGTGTCTTGGCTGATCGTCCTAAGAATGCTTATATATGAATAAAGCTCTCTCATTTACCCGCAAAAAAGATTAAGCCATATTAACCGGAAAGGAGGGAGTATGGACTAGCACTACTTGTTGGTGTGTCCCGTCAACTCGCAGAACGAGGAGAAGCTTGCAGGACAAGGTGAAGCTCGCTTACGCCTTTTGACTAATGCAACGTACCCTCGCCCAGGCGGTGGACATGCATCAGTTCATTCGGTGTCAGATTGCCAGAGGCATACACTGTAGTACCGAACATGCGGAGTACCATCATTGTTCGACTTCACGAAGAGGCGAAGAGCCAAGCGCAAGGTTTAGTAGTACGAGTAGTACTACTACTAGAACCGCATGGTGGAGCCTCTGTACTCTTATTTTTTTAATCTCTGATAAAGTACACATTTATTCCGGAGAAGGGCGGAAAACGGCAGCCCAACATGTAATGATGATATCGATCAACCATGCTCGAATATATCTTGGCCTCCGTGCGAGCCCGTCTGTGTGTTCTCGCTCCTCGTCTCTCTCAAGGAACGGCGGGTTGGCCATTTTGCCGTCAATTGAGATCGGTTTGCTCACACTCCGGTCCCACATGTCAGTGATATGCCAAGAGGAGGTGCGTTGACCGACTGGCCATACGCGTACTTGGTTTTGCACCTTCATACTACTCCTCCCTCCGTCACAGTTTACAGGGCGCGCTTCATTATGATGCATTTCTCTCAATGCATTTCCACCACCAGAGAGACTTTAGACGCGTTTGGTTTAATGCTCAATTAATTAGGGCGTGGTAACCGCAATTTTCTCTCGATGTAGTACTACGGAGTGGAGTAAGTGCATGCATGTGTGTACCCGGGGTGGAAGCACTGCATGCATGTGTGTACGCATTATTTCCTCTAGTAATAGACGCCGTGCTATAACTACCAATGCTATTTTTCAGGCCGATCGCTAGTCGCCTTGGTCCCAGAGATTTTCTCTTTTTCTGAAGCGCGCTCTATAAACAGTGACGGATGGAGTAGTATGAGCGGATTCAAAGAAGAGCGTATTGATGGTTGCTTCTTCCGAGCAACTTACAGTGGGAAAGGTGGGGCTTATGATTTGACTGCTCATTACTCACTATTAATGCGGCGCAACGACCGGTCTGAGTCTCCCATGCGGCTGTGCACTACCCCCTCGGTTCTTAAATATACTCCGGAGTATTTGTCTTTCTAGAGATTTCAACGAGTGACTACTCAAATATTTGTCTTTTTAGAGATTCAAATGGACTACTACATACGGATGTATATAGACATATTTTAGAGTGTAGATTCACTCATTTTGCTCCGTATGTAGTCACTTGTTGAAATCTCTAGAAAGACAAATATTTAGGAACGGAGGGAGTACACATACGAAGCAAAATGAGTGAATCTACACTCTAAAATATGCCCATTTGAAATTTGTAAAAAGACAAATATTGTTGATGACAGTTGCGACGACAAAAAAGAAGCATATTCCTTGTCCTAAGGGAAGATAACAACACGGTTGTGTTTGTCTAAAACGGTGTGAGGACGAGATTGCAATATGGAAAGTACGCCGGACGAGCTACGTTTTGTGCAAAGAACTATGGAAGATCCACATGCAGCGACGTGGGAAGATGGGCACTGGAGCAAGGTGGGAGGGGATACCTGGAGGTCGTCGGGATGTAACTAGGTGAGCGGCGGCGGGCGGAATCTGCCCATACTGCGGCAGCGAGCAGGTGGCGTAGGCCCTACCACGCCGGAGCTTGGTCAGAGAGAACGGCGTGTACCGCAGATCGGGACGTGCTGCCTCGGCGCCGTCGAACGGAGAAACGATGCACGTCCTCCCTTTCCGCCGGCGGACGGGATGCGGCCGGATCAGTGACCAACGGTGAGAGAGAGAGAGGCCACCGCAGCCTTGTGTGAGATACTCTGAAGAGAGACAAACCAGGCAGGGAGGCTCCATTGTATATAGTGGAGCGGACTACCTTTTTCTCCATAAAAATCGTTTTATATTCTGTGTACGTGCCATTGAGCGATATAACTTTATTTAAAAATAACGCGCCAATGCATCAAGTCGAACTTTGTTTCGTGCACGCGTGGTACACGACCTCCGTAGGTAAACAACCGCTACACGCGTTCAAATTAGCACGTGGGCTGCCATTTCGTACAGAAATGAGCTCCACCGTGTACCCGCGCGGGTGTGGCTGGGCACGAAGCGTGAGTACGTGCACGGTGCACCTATTCTCTTCTTGTATACGTACACCACCTACGTGGGGTTGTGTGAGAGAGATACAAACGTAGAGAGATATAGTGTGTGGGTTCGTGAGAGTTTTTTTGGGGGGGGGGGTCAATCAAAAAATGTAACATATGCAATGTGTGTGAAATAGAGTCCTGGATATATCATATATATAGAGGGGGCGATCCACGAGAAGAGAGTGGAGGTATCATCGACTTGAGGTGTCCATAGAATCGAAGAGAGGGATGATGTGTGTGTGTGCGCGCGCGGTCGATAAAGAGTGCCATCGAATTTGTGTGTGCCCACGTCAAAGATATAGAGTGGCTGGCCTACTAGAACGAGAGAGGGGACAGGTGCAGTTTGTCTCTGTGGCATGGATACCTACCTACAGCGCTCGACTATCGGTGTGTGGTGGGGGGGAGGGAGGCCTAATTAACTATAGAGGTACAATGGCTGGTATATGTGTGGAGGAGGAGAGAGGCCTACCTCATGTATTAAGGGAGATCGATCTACCTCATGTATTAAGGGAGATCGATCGGCATCCATGCATATGTGTAGGAGAGGAATAAGGTTGGGAGAGAGACAGAGCTAGAGTGTTGGAGGGGGTGGTAGTGGAGTTGCTTCTAACAAATGGTGGGATAGGCTTGCTAGACAACCGGAGGGCACGCCTGCAATATCAATAAGAGAGGGGATGGCTGCCTGTCTGTGCACGTGCGTGTGAGAGACGGGTCAGGAGGCATGCACGAATGATGAGGGGGGACGATATGGCTGTGGTAAGCAGACATAACTACATAGGAAGATCAATCGTCCTTTGTCAGAGAAAGGAGAGACATAACTTGTGAGGTACGTCGATCGATGGGGGGAATAGTTAAAGTCGACCTAGGTATATGTTGGGAGATCGATCGGTATACATGCATGTGTGTGTTAGAAGCAAATGAGGCACGGGGAGAAGGATAGAGAGAGAGGGATGCATCTAGGAGGTGGTGCGAGAGTCATACTATATCGAGGGGGAAGGAGTGTGCGAGTACGAGATCGATGAAAAGAGTGGTGGGAGTGAGGCATGGACGGTGATAAGAGAAGAGGGGAAGCTTGTGTTTGTGCTAGGCACACCTGGCTAGAGAGGCATATCGATCGATGTGTGCCGTAAAGAAGGAGCTGGGGGGCCTACACACACCATGGGTGAACGGCCTAAAGTGAAAAGACAAATTTGTGCAATGGAGCTAGAGAATGCTGAGGGAGGGTGAGAGGGATGCGGGCGTGTGCATGCACGAGAGAAAGTTAGCGCTAGCTAGCTACAAAGATAAGAGGATTGTGTGGGTGTAAAAGACGAATAGAGATCATACTTCATTATAAAAAGCGAATTCGGATATTTGAAGAATTTATCATAGTGTTTTAAACCGACGCATGTGTGAATATATATAACGGTGATACACATGGTGTGGTTATGAACATGTTATACTACATATAATATATTTTATCTCTACTCTTATAAAAAACGGAGTTGTTGATGATGGTGTGCCTGCCATCCTGCAATATAGGCCGTCCGATTTATATCTGACGGATAGGAAGGAAACTATGGCAATTTTGAAAAAAGATACCCACACCCCTCTCCATATTTGCAAATTAGGCCTCCCCTTGATCATGTTGATGTTCTGTGGAACGCATGGGCATCTTGCTAGTACTACGTATAATATATAGAACATTGATCATAATTTGGGCTAATGTGTGGCTTTTGCAGCTCAGGTCTAAATACTTGTCATAATGTAGGGGGCGGGGCACTATACTATGTGTGATAAACACGGTGTACACGTATGGAACATGGTTTAGATTATGAATATATAGTTAGTACATCAAATGTACTATTATTTGGAATCAACATCAAGTGTATTCAAAAAATAGAATTCGAGTTCATGTAGTACACATAGTTCATATCTATCTCTATAGTAATCATGTGGTGTGTTATTAAGGTAATACACGAATGATGGTTGAAGTTGGCAACAATCATGATTGTAGATTCTTATTGAAATAGAGAAACGAATTCAAATTCAGTTCGAATTGCAGCGGTAGTATAGACATTTGGAATGCACTAAAATGTTGGTATGAGTAGGTTACATGCATTATACAGCAAGCGAAAAAATTTAATTGGACATAACATGGATTCATACTCCCTCCTTCCATCTATATAGGGCGTAATGCGTTTTTTAAGACCGCCTTTGACTATTGACAAGATTAATAGTACATGACATGCACAATGTGAAAATTATATCATTGAAAGAACCTTTCACAGACGAATTTAACGGTGTGCTTTGTGTAAGTTGCATGTCATATATTATTGCTCTAATATTTGGTCAAAGTTAGCATCGAAAAACGCATTAGGCCCTATATAGATGGAAGGAGGGAGTAGCTTTGAATAGCATTTTTATAGTAAAACGGGGCAAGACTCTCTCTTTGTGTGGTGTGAATAGTTTTATTTTTTTCGTTCTCTTTCTGGTTGAGGGAAGTGCGAATTGATTTGGTATGTACAAGTACAATATTACACGTTAGGCTTGTCCCTAAAATTCAACCCACGCCCTTGTTATATCCCGAAAATTCAGATATCGTGCTCCCAAAACTGGCGCCTTCACAACCCGCGCCTTGCTATCCCGAAATTACAACACGCGCGAAAACTCCCTCCAGCTGCCAAATCCCGACACGCGAAATCCCCCTTCTAACCCTGAGCCGAAAGGGCCGCTAGTTCAAATAGGTGGGGGGTACTTTTGTAACACACCCTACATTTTGGACAAGCGCGTCCCTAAGTCATGGTTCATCCCCTCCCATCGCCTCCTTTTTGCCATTCGAAATCCCAGGCCGCCATAACCTCTCCGCTCCAGCCGCGAAACCCCACCCTCCTCCGTCCGCCACCTCACCGCTGCCCAGCCGGAGCCTCTTCCCCGACGACGTCGTCCACCGCAACAGCTCGACGTCCCTCGTCCACCTCCCCGGATGAGGATCCGTCGTCCATCTCGTCGTCCCGCTGGTTAAGCCGCCCCGTCCTCCAACTCCAAGGAGCTGCTCCGACGATCGCCTCGTCTATCGCGGCTGCTCCATCCCCACAGCGCCGCCTTAACCTGCTCCACTGGAACCGCAGCATCCTCACCGACTCCTCGGACGAAGCCGAGGCCTACTCGGCGCCACCAAAGAGGTTGTACACTCATCGCATCGCACCTTCTCCTTAGCTCGAGCTCCCGGCGCCGACGGTGCTCCATCCCGCACCCCCATGGAGCGGCTACCTTGCAGCCGGCGCCGCGGGCGACATCTCCACGGCGGCTCTCCCCCAGTGCGAGGCCCCGTCAACGGCGGCGTCCATACCAGCCGGATCTGCTGCTGCTACTCCGCCTCTCGCTCGCTCGCTCGCGCTGCTGTTGCTGCTCCGGCTCTCGCTCGCCCAGCTGCTGCTGCTCCGGCTCTCGCTCGCTCGCTCGCGCTGCTGCTGCTGCTCTCCCCCTCGCTCGTGCTGCTGCTCTGCTCCGATTTAGCTACACTTCAGTCGACTGAATCGACTTTTGGGTCAGTCGATTTTCAGGGGGTGGGGGGCTCGCCGGAGTTAAGGAAGAACCACCCGCAGCGGGGACGGGGGCTCGCCGAAGAGGTACCCCACTATCTATCTTAGGGTTCAGGGTGGGGGCGGGGGGCCTATAGGGCTGGCCGGGGCGGCGGCGGACCGGCGGTGGGGAGTTGTTTCGGGGCGCGAGGCGGCGCTGGGGCCGGCGGTTCGGCCGGTGGTGGCTGGCGGCTCAGGGGGGTGCAGGTTGAAGATGAACTGCACGCCCTCAATAAACTACATGCCAAGTGCGTCTCTGCTACCATTGCGTTCAGTTTCGACAGTAACATTCAGATTCCACAGTAAATTTCAGTTTCGACAGTTAAGTTCAGAGTCAACAGTTTTTACCTCATCTGTTGTAGTCAGGTGGTTTTGGTGATGTAAATTTTACATCTATTTTACATCATCTATTGGAGATGCTATTAGAATCCCACTTGAGATTGACGATGTCTGTCTTGTGCTTCTTCAGCCTTGACGTCTTACGGCTCACCGGGGCTGCTCCAACGACAGAACGATCCATCACAACAGAGCAGTGCCCTGGACGCCGTCTACAGATTCCTCAGATCTTCCTCCACACCTCCGACAGCCACCTCTGCCTCAACTGCTTCAGCGACCAACCCAATGATGCTGAGGTCGACACGGCTACGGCAAAGAGGTTGTACACTTGTTGCATCACTTATTACTATACATTCATGTCGATCCATTAGGGCTATTTTGGTTCAACGGAAAAACATAGCAGTAGGGAATTATCCTATGGCACTCTACTATTCAATTATTCATGCATTTTGTTGAAAGGAATGAAGCAAAACATCCACCTGGACCTACTTTTCAAAATCCTATGCATGAAAACAAGACCAAGTGCATTAGTGGCAGAATAACATTCTAACTGTACACGCTTTCATATGGTTTCACTTTATTTTGGCCATGTTTCTTTGCATTCCTCTGCTCTTCCAATTCCTGTAAACCAAACACTCAAGTTGACAGAAATCCTGTGTTTACAAATGCTCTGTTTACCATGTGCATTCCTATCCTATTCCGGTGTTTTTCCTATCCCTGCGTTTTTAGAATCATGCAAGCCAAATGAGCCCTTACAGAATTACTTCAGTTACAGGTAGGTGTCGAAGGGAACTTTGTGTGGTTTGTCCTGCTCCTGCCGCGACGTCGTCCACCTCAACTGAGCTGCTCCATCGACAGAAACATCCACCAAACCAGACATCACAACTCCTGACCGTCTTTCGCCGCCTCAGATCTCCTTCCCTGCCGCCGGCACCCACCGCAACGGCATCACCATCATCGACTCAGCAGATGAACCTGAGGAGTACACGGGTCCACAAGAGAGGTCGCACTCTTTTGTTTCTGCTTATGTTATGCATTGCTTAAAATTACCTGCTACTTTATCGTCCTGTTCACCTCTTGGACTCCAAGTCAGGTCCAAATTAATGTTCAAACTTGAGTTCTAAATTAGTTGTGGGGCACATATCGAGGAAGCAATTAATAGTATCTCTGTCTAATATCTGGTTCACCTAGGGTATGCCTATGTTGTTCATCTTGGGTGGGAAACAAATAGTAAAGCAATCATCATCTGTCTTTTTATTAATTAAAGCAATCATCAGCCTGCTATCATTATTTTTGGATCCATCCACTGGTTGTTACCATCACTCTAAATTTCTGCATGCTCTCCTTACATAATCTCACCATATTTTTTTCGTATGCATGTCAGATATTGTACACAGTCATGCTGAACATGTAGAGAAAAAGAGAAGAGTTTTGCGCGGCAATACAATGTCATGCAGACATCGCTCCATGGTGGGTTCAATGGCAAACCCTCCCCACCCCTCTCCAGATTGTAATCCAGAGGAAGATATCTGTTCTGAGGCGGATTCAGACGCCGCTGACCACTCCTATTTACCCCCCAAGGTGTTTGCTCTACCTTGGCATGATGATGTTAGTCATATCATGCATATGTTGCCTTGCAGTGCCTACTTTTGACATCATATATGTCATCTGCTTAGTTTAGACATGTTCTGTAATGCCACCTGTTTAGTTTCTATATCATATATGGGAATTATGCAGTCTCATGTCTTTTAGCCAGCCATAATATACGTGAAATGTGCAATGCCATCCTGTTTAACCAGGCATCATATATTTGAATGATATCTTGCCCATCCTTTTCTTCATTACATTTCCATTTGTCGACAATGTTTGTACATTAAACTACTCTTCCTGTGAATCAGCCATTTGGGTGGGAGATTGAAAAATCTGGAGTGAAAACAAGGCCTTCAGAGCAGACAGTGCTACCTGTCGAAGCAGATCTCTTGTTGGGTCCCGATAGCTCCTCAGAGATGGATTCAGAGACAGATGACCAGTCCTATTCCCCCACCGAGGTGTATGCTCTAACTTGGCACGGTTATACTGCTCATATCATGCATATGGTGTCTTGCATTGCATAGTTTAGACATCATATACACAATATTCAACACCATGTTCTTAGTTCAGACATCATATCTAATGCCCTCTGTTTAGCATATAAATCACATATGTGAATTAAATGATGCGATCCTGATTACTTAGATAACATGTAGGTGAATTATGTCATGCGATCCTGTTTAGTTATTCATCATATCTTTGAATTATGTTATGCTATGCTATCCAGTTTAGATAGACATCATATATGTGAAATTATGTCATGCTATCCGTTTTAGTTAAACAATATACATGTCAACTATTTCATGCCCTCTTTTTTCCACACTATCTATTGCATCTGTCTCTCATACAATGTCTGTACATTCAACTATGTTTCCTGTTTATCAGCCATTTGAATTGGAGCGGGTGATGCCAGCATCTAGCGGACTAAAAACACGGTCTTCAAATAAAACAGTGCTACCTCTTGGTGGAGATAGCACCCCGGTTGTACATGCACGAGAACCAGCCCTACCACACATAACCCAAACTCTCGCAGATTGTACCCCTACTGCGATGGACAGAGAACCAGCTTCACCCAATCTAACCCCAACCCCAGCAGATAGTAACCCAGTTCCTGTTGACACAACACCATCTCCACCACAGAGCTCCCAAACAAGAGCAGTTAGTAAGGCAGCTCCAGTGCCCAAAGGGCCAGTACTACCACGGCGAACCCCAACTCCACCAGTTAGTACGCCTATTCCTGTGGAGGAAGCACAACCAGCTAGTCGTAGTTTAGCATCTATCGCATTTGATGTTGTTAAATCGTATGTGCGTATCTTCCCATCTTGGAAATATTATACTGAAGATGAAGGAAAATGCCAGTTGCAGGTGTTTGTCCAGGAGTTATGTGTAAGTAATGTTATTCATGGCAATTACTTTGCTTTGTCCCATACATCCTACCTCCATGATGGTTATAATACAACAAATTTTCCCATTTTTCTCTATAGAGAAGGACCGATTTGGAAACTCAGGATGAGGTAACCTGTGCTAATACCTCTGCTATCTTCAAGAATGCTTGGTGGCAGTATCGGAATTACCTGAAGAAAACGTACTTCACCGGCAAAGAAACTCATCAAATTCCCTTACGTTCTCCTGAGACACATTTACTGGACGATGACTGGGAACGCCTTGTTCTGTACTGGTCCCGAACCAAGAATGTGGTAAGGTCTATGAGCTCATTTTCTATTTTTAAGTACTATATTCTTGCGTCTTACTGTACTCTGTTCATGTAGAACAAGTGCCTAAACCTGAAGAACAACTGTTCTAATTTAAGATTCCATTGCTATCATAGTTCAAAAAAGCGCTAGGCGTTAATTGTGCGTTTTGCCACCGCCTTGCGCTTTACTGACCAAAGCGCATGCTTATGCGCAGTTATGCACAGATTAAGCGTAGTTATGCGCAATGCGTTTCGCCAACGCCTAGAGCCTAGGCGCGCTTAAGCGCTCGCTTAGGCGCGCCTTTTTTAACTATGATTGCTATCGTGCATACTGCTTTGCTCTTGTATCACTGTATTTACTCATACAAACTTATTTTTAAATTGAAGGATCCAATCGAAACTCCAATGGCACAGCAGGTATGTTCACGCATGTTTCTTTAACAGGCTTGCTCTTATCAATAGCTCTGTTGATTTCAATTTCAATTGTGTATACAGTTGACTTCTCATATCATGCACATTACTAGCATCACAACAGAGCCAATAGTGTTGTTGTACATGTAGACCCGTGGTACCCATCTGAAATCTTGTTGTGCCGTGTAGTTTCCCACGCTTTGTATTCTTTCACTGCTGCTTTGTCTTGAACTGATATGATTTGAACCGTGTCTCTATTTTGATTTGGCAAGACAATGCAGTGACCATAGGACATAGATATATGTTTGTTTGATGCTTTTATTATGTACTAGTACTTGGCAATAGAAGACTTGGTAGTTTAATCCTGTCCACCTTACTAATGAACTGGTTCACCGAAATGAGTTTCATATACTAGTACATGCTAAACTGTTATGTGTCTGCTTGTTTCTTCTTTTAGAATGCTGACAGAATATTGGGGAAGAGTGCCTTATTAAGCAATGGTAAAGGAAGTAATGCAGATAAGGTTCAGGATAGTGACACATCCTTGTTGGTCTCCAACAAAGCTGATAAAACAGCTAAGGAAGACTATCTCGAAGACAGTGAGACAACCCCAAAGTCCTGTCTTGGTTTAGTGTTCGAGTTACTGGCCACTACCGCTTGCACAAGCTATTCAAACTCACTGTCTGAATCAGTTCGGTTTCTTGAGTCTCAACTACAAGCTGAAAGACATCGATCAGCTGTGCTGCGACAAGAAGCGGAAGGACCGCGGAAGTCCCTGGAGCATTCAGATGCATACTTTCTGGTGCAACAGCAAGCGTTGGAGGATTTTAGCGCCAAACAGGACAAAGCTAATAAGCTTGCTAAGCTTATTGTCAGCATGGTGGATACCACGTATCTTGAGCTCTTCTGAAGTTGTTTCAGTTATGCTCTTGTTTTGCTGCCGCGTTTATTTGCACTGGTGGCCAATTTTGACGGCCAGTGTATGTAATATGCTGCTTTGTTCCCTATATTTGCACTGGTGGGAAACTTTGATGCCCAGTGGATGTAATATGTGTAATAGCGGTAATAGGCTAGCGTTAATTTCTTGCTTATTTATTTCCTTATTGTCTTATTTAGTTGTTTGCTTGTAGTCACTGCAGTTCTTTTTCTGTGTTTTTCTAGTGGCCACAATAACCTATTTTTGGAAACTAGGCCAAAATAATCATGGCAACACACGGACTGTTGTAACCATGGGCCTCCTGCGGGTCGTATGATCCATGGGCCTTCTACGGGCCATAGGATCCATTAGCCTTCTATACGGGCCGTAGGATCCATGGGCCTTCTACGGGCCATACGATCCATGGGCCTTTTACGGGCCGTACGATCCATGGGCCTTCTACGGGGCGTGTCATCATTTTGCCAATCATGGGCCATACTATTCGTGGAAAATAATGGGCCATTAATAGGCCGTATTTGATAACTCTATGAAAACAGCCCAACGGGTTTTTTTCGACATGAAAACGGCCCAACGTATTAACGGGCCACAAACGGGCCGACTGTAACCACAGGCTGAATTTGGCCCACAAGCAGAAAATGACAGTAACAGGTCGTAAGTAACCGAATGCTGGAAATGAGCCCATGAATAAATGGGCCCTGAGAAGGCTGAAAGATAACGTGGGCTGGAAACGGCCTAACGGAATAATGGGCCGTTAATGGGTATAAAGTGATACACTGTTCATTACGGGCCAGCTTTACTATGGGCCGTTAAGGGGCCGAGGGTTACTAAGGGCCTCATATGGGCCGAAAGACGCCATGGGCCATACATGGGCTGGAAGTTAAAACGGGCTGGAATTATATTGGACGGCCCAGATGACGCTACTGGGCCTAATTCGGATAGGCCGTAAACGGGCCCTGGGATAGCGGGCTGTAAAGGGGCTATATGCGAACATGCCGTTAACAGGCTTGCCGTGGGCGCTTTGGGTCCAATGAGTGGATGACATCTATCCCAACGGTGAGCCGACACGTGTTTCCTCCAGCCAATGATGATTTTACACGTGGACAATCCCCGTTGGTCGGGGCTGTTAACGGGTTATCGGATCCAAAACCGGACCCGATGGCTTAACGGAGTTCCGTTACGGTGGATGCCACGTGTCAGTCACCATTGACGAAAGCACTTCTGTGACACGTGATTTATCGTCATGGAAGTGGACACTTCCGTGATGATAATTTTGGTAATGTCATGGAACACTTCTACGACAGCACTGGTATGACTATCTTGATTCTGTCATAAATTTGTCATGGATGTACATGCATGATAGAAAACGTGACCTACTGTGACAAACACGTATCATCACGGAAGTGTATTTTTTTGTAGTGCAGGGTGGCGCCAGAGGGTGACCCTTCGCCCGCCGGACACTCGGGAGAGAAGACCCCCATGGAGACCGGTGATGGGGGCAATGTCCAGTTCGGACCCCAACCGAATACGGTTTCAGAGACCTATACGGCTCCGGAATCCGGCGAGCAGCCTCCTTCAAGAGAAGGAGGTGTGCCTGTCCCGCCGGTGACCTCCGTCCAACCAGAGGCACCGGATAATCTGCTGGAAGTGCTACGAGGTGCTTCCATTATGGAGGAACACCGTATACTTATGGGTACGGTGATTGAGAGGGTTCAGTCCGTCAAGAGCGGACTGGCCGAATCCTGCGGCAGCCTGCTGACAGGATCTGAGATAAGCGACGCAAAAGAAAAAGTCCTAGTATAGACAGTAGCCCCTGAGACACTTTCCGGTGTTTGGAAAGAAAAGCCGGACAGAGGATCAATTTATTTTCGCAGGAAACTAACTAAAGATGTCTTATATGAATAAGCAGGCGTCGTTGCTGGCTGCAACCTCTCATGCTGTGGAGGTCTCCGGACTAAAGCAGAGTCTGGAGCGGGCCGAAGAAGAGCTCGGCCTTGTAAAAAGGCAGCTGGAGGACAAGCAAGGTATGTTGCGACTTGCTGTATATTCAGGAAGAATGAATTATGTGTATTGACCGTAGTGCCATAATATTTGTAGGAGCGGCAACCGAGGTCAATGTCCTTAAAAAGGCCCTGGCCAAGGCCGAGGAGAGAGCTGCCAAGGAACAAGCCGCTCGTAAGAAGCACGAGGACAGGCTTGATGAGGTCCAGCAAGAGCTCCAGGATGCCGTGAAGAAATGCGAGACCTTCGAGCGCGATGTTTCGGCTCAAGAGACGAACTCGCCAAGGCTCATCAAAGCGCAGAAGCGGCCCGGGTTGAAGTCCAGGTCGCCCTCCAGGATCGCGGCGGGTAAGGCATTTAGTATGCAAAGCAAGTATGTGGATAAGAAGTATCTCTTACTAACCCGGATTTGGAGTTCTCCAGGGGCGTTTGCAGATCTGATGCGCACTGTTTCTGATGCTACAGAATTCTTCTGAGCTGAAGAAGGGAGCTCAACGGAGAAGCTGTTCTGGTTGCAATACCTTGCGCTAGAACATCCGGTGCCTGTTAGCGATCAGCTAGAACAACTGGTCGAGCTGCACAGGGTGGCCGAACTGGCCATGAAGGATTTAATAATCCGGCTGTGGCCTGCCGAAGCTATACCCAGCAGCTACTTCGGGCTCGTGAAGCGGCTGGTGAATGCCTGCCCTCGGCTGGACGTCATCAAGCGGTCGGTCTGTATCGAGGGCACGCGCATGGCCTTCGCCCGCGTCAAGGTGTGGTGGGCGAAGATGGACGCTGTCAAGCTTGTGACCGAGGGACCGCCTGAGGGCAAGGAGCACCGCACGCCCGAGCGGTATTTTGAAGACGTCCTGGAGGGGTCTCGTATTGTGGCGACACAATGTGCGCAAGACATTATTTTCGAATGAATACATTCATGTTGTCTCTGCCCTGTATGATGAAACAAAGTCGTTATGTAATATAATGTTTGTTTAAAAAAATTCACCTCCTGTGCGGCCGTGTTGTGTGAAATTTGAGAGTTGGCTAGTCGTCGGCTTCTGCCCCCACGTAGGTAGTATGGGGGTGTTTGGGATGTAATCTAAACACTCTTGATCCAATTGTTTGGTCCTTGAAGGAGGTGTTTAGCGCAACGAACCAGGCAATCAGACTATGCGGCTTTAGCACCCTCACTTAGCCATAGGAGTTTGATAATAAAAATATAGGCGCAGCCCCTAGTATCCGAACTAGGATGCTGTAAACACCTGATCGGGTAAGTACCGATCCCTCGCGTAATGCAGAAAAAATCTCCAAAGATTTGAGACCTCCGAAGAGCTGACCGGCTCTCACCGCATCATGACAGTCAGTTTTCGGCTTTCTCTACTGAGGTGCTCATCCGGGTAAACCAGGGCACAATCGCAGTAGTTCTCCCTTTACTACCCTAGCCGATATAATGGAACATAAGGTAGCAAGCACAGGAGCCGGGCAACCCAACTATTGACCAAAGACATGATTCGGAGCCAATGCATATAGTGCTAAATTCGGGGTGCCGAACTATACTGTAAAAAGTGTTCAGACTTTGTTGCCGTATTGCGGGGTGCTATGAAGCCCCTGGAAAATTGAAACGTATCAAAGTGTACGGGTGCTATTTGATAAAGTTATCAAAAAAGAAAAGAAGAAAGGGTAGTAAGCTAGAGCCGTAGAATTAGGGCCGCAAACTGTTTCCATTATAATTTGGTTAATATGTCAAAGCGCATTCGTACAAGTAGTGCAATAAGCAACAGGCTATTTAATATGCCACAACCAAGGGAGAGCTGCGTGTGGGTCCTGAAAATAGGTAGAGTGGTCGTTTAAAGAGACCACCTGGAAATTCCCTTATACGTCCATGCTTACTGCCGTCTTGGTGTATTTATCCTTCGAAAGGACCTGTGATCAGGCCATCAAGGAAGGCCTGTGGAAAAGAAACCTGAAAAGGAGAAAAAGGAAACGGTGAAAGTATGTGTGTCCGGGGGTGGTCGAGCCATATTGTGGATCACAAGCTAGTTATGCCTCCGTCTATGCCCATGGTATTTTGAGTGCGTAGTTATGTACGCGCGGTACGAATGCCGCCACTTGATCGGGACTGGGACGGAGGCCGAATTGCTAGTCGAGCTCTTGACGAGCCGAGCTGTCCTGCTGCAGAATACTCCGGACTGTCTTGACCGTGTCCAGGAGCTCGGCCGCCGAATTAAGGTTCTGCTTGAAAAGGCCGCTCTGTACTTCTGCTGCTAAGGCAGCGGTGTGCTCCTCGGTGCGGAGGGAGCGTTCCGTGTTTCCATTAACTGTTATGACGCCACGTGGTCCGGGCATCTTGAGCTTGAGATAAGCATAGTGTGGCACCGCGTTGAATCGAGCAAATGCGGTTCGTCCAAGCAGTGCGTGATAGCCATTGCGAAAGGGGACGATATCGAAGATTTATTCTTCGCTTCGGAAGTTGTCCGGAGATCCGAAGACAACCTCTAGTGTGATTGAGCCCGTACAGTGGGCCTCTACACCTGGTATGACTCCTTTAAAGGTAGTCTTTGTGGGCTTGATCCGTGATGGATTAATGCCCATTTTGCGCACTGTATCCTGATAGAGCAGGTTGAGGCTGCTGCCACCGTCCATGAGGACTTGCGTCAGGTGGAATCCATCAATTATTGGGTCAAGGACCAGTGCGGCCGAACCGCCATGACGGATGCTGGTCGGATGATCCCGACGATCGAAGGTGATCGGGCATGACGACCATGGATTAAATTTTGGGGCGACTGGCTCTACCGCATAGACGTTCCTAAGCGCGCGTTTGCGCTCCCTCTTGGGGATGTGGGTAGCGTATATCATGGTCACCGTTTTGACCTGAGGGGGAAAATTCTTCTCTCCCCCTGTGTTCGATGGCCGGGGCTCCTCGTCATCGTCCTCGCTTTGTGATCCCTTCTCCTTGTTCTCGGCATTTAGCTTGCCGGCCTGTTTAAAAACCCAACAATCCCTGTTGGTATGATTGGCTGGTTTGTCTGGGGTGCCATGGATCTGGCACCGACGGTCGAGTATGCGGTCCAAGCTGGATGGTCCCAGGTTGTTTCTTTTATATGGCTTCTTCCGCTGACCGGACTTGGAGCCACTGAATCCGGCGTTGACTGTAGTGTCATCGGTGTTGTCACCATTGCTTCGACATTTGTGCCTATTGCGTCGGAGCTTGCCGTTGCTGTTTTTGACCTCGGAGGTGCCCGCTTCGCTTGCCGTGTTTTTACTACGGACTAGCCAACTATCCTCACCCACACAAAAGCGGGTCATGAGTGCCGTGAGGGCTGCCATGGACTTCGGCTTTTCTTGGCCGAGGTGGTGGGCGAGCCATTTGTCATGGATGATGTGTTTAAAGGCCGCTAGGGCTTCGGCATCCGGACAGTCGACGATCTGGTTCTTTTTAGTTAGGAACCTAGTCCAAAATTTCCTGGCGGGCTCTCCGGGCTGTTGAACTATGTGGCTTAAGTCATCGGCATCTGGTGGCCGGACATATGTACCTTGGAAGTTGTCGTGGAAGGCGTCTTCCAAATCCTCCCAGCTGCCAATAGAGTTTTCAGGCAGACTGTTTAACCAGTGCTGAGCTGGCCCTTTGAGTTTTAACGGGAGGTATTTGATGGCGTCGAGGTCATCTCCGCGGGCCATATGGATATGGAGAAGAAAATCCTCGATCCACACCGCGGGATCAGTTGTTCCATCGTATGATTCAATATTCACGGGTTTAAACCCTTCTGGAAATTCATGCTCCATTACTTCGTCAGTGAAGCATAGAGGGTGTGCGGCGCCTCTATATCGGGCCACATCGCGACATAGCTCCAATGGAGTCCGTCTACGGTTTTCGGCCAGGGCATGACTAGGCTTGTCACGTCCAAATAGATAGCTGTTGTCGCGTGTCAGGGCGCGTCCTCGCGATCCGTAGATCGATCTGGTATGTCCTGCTCTACTGTCCAGGTCCTGCCGAAGGTCATATGTATAACCCCGAGCTGTTTTATCTCTGCTTTTATGGTGAGGTGGGGCGCTGGAGTTCGGCTTGAGTTGCCGCTTTGTCCCGACAACGTGGTGGTCGGTCAGACGCATTGTGCGATGATGGTACGGGCTCCGGCGCCTCATCATCGAACTGAGGTAGCAATTTGCGCTTCGGGTAACTTTTGGCTGGGCGCTTGAGGCCGTATTCTTCGGCTTCTAGGACATCAGTCCATCTATCGTTGAGCAGATCTTGGTCGGCTTGAAGCTGCTGCTGCTTCTTTTTCAGGCTCCTTGCAGTGGCTATTAGCCGGCGCTTAAAGCGCTCCTGCTCGCGAGGTCACTCAGGCATGATAAAATCCTCGTTGCCGAGGCTCACCTCATCCTCGGAGAGTGGAAGATAATTATTGTCCACCGAGTCGTCGCGTATGGCCTGTTTTCAGGGCTAACTTGCCCGTTTTCCCGTTCCTCCTATTCGGAAGTTATCTCAACGGGGTCTTCATTATCTTTAGCATCGTCCGGAGTATTGTTTTCTCCCGTGCCAGTATTGTTGTCTTTTCCACAATGTGACTTAGAGCGGCGCCGCTGACGCCGGCGTTTTGGCTGTATCACAGGAGGTTCATCCTCAACTAGATCTTCTTTGTCATCGTCGTTAGTTCTTTTAGGTGTATCCACCATGTACACGTCGTAAGAAGAGGTGGCCGTCCAGCGTCCGGTAAACGGCGGGCTTTGGCCCTGCTCCTCATCGGCATCGTCGTCCATACCGTCGATGTCTTCGGAGCCGTAATCGAGCATGTCGGTTAAATCTTCGACAGTGGCTATGAAGTGGGCAGTGGGTGGGAAGTGAAGTTCTCCGTCATCAGCCTCCAGCTCGAATTGGATATAATTCAGCTGCGAGCCCCCCGCCAAGGATAGTGCTTTTAGCGAGTTTAACACATCGCCCAAAGGCGAGTGCGGAAAAATGTCCGCGGAGCTGAATTCGACGATCGAAGACTGATCGAGCTCGACGCAAGTGGACGCACATGGTTTGGAACCTGTAGCCGGAAACGAGTCCGAGGCTCCGGTGACACAGATTCCACTCAAGGTTGGGTATGTGTGCGGCTCTGACGCCGCTGGGACTGCGGCATCCGTGGCGGGGTTGAGCTTCCCGTCTTCGGATGGTGCGATCTGCTCCGGATCTAAGGCCAGAGCAGTTACAGGTGTTATCTCCTGGGTATGGTCCGATGACAGATTTAAGTCATGTTCATCGTTGACGGGGAGCGGCTGCCGTGGTCTCGAATCCATCGAAGATCAAGTCTCCGCGGATATCCGCGACGTAGTTCAAGCTCCTGAATCTGACCTGACGGCCAGGGACGTAGCTATCGATCTGCTCCAGATGGCCAAGCAAGTTGGCCCGCAGTGCGAAGCCGCCGAACACAAAGATCTGTCCGGGGAGGAAGACTTCTCCTTGGACAACATTGTTGTAGATGATTGAAGGGGCCATCAAACCTTTTGAGGACGACACAGTGGAACTCTCAATGAAAGCACCAATGTCGGTGTCAAAACCGGCAGATCTCGGATAGGGGGTCTCGAACTGTGCGTCTAAGGTCGATGGTAACAAGAGACAGGGGACGCGATGTTTACCCAGGTTCGGGCCCTCTCTATGGAGGTAATACCCTACTTCCTGCTTGATTGATCTTGATGAATATGAGTATTACAAGAGTTGATCTACCACGAGATCGTGATGGAAAAACCCTAGAAGTCTAGCCTGTATGACTATGATTATGATTCTTGGCCTCTACGGACCTAGCCCTCCGGTTTATATACACACCGGAGGGATCTAGGGTTACATAATATCAGTTGCAGAGAAAGGAATCTTCATATTTGGACGCTAAGCTTGCCTTCCACGCCAAGGAGAGTCCCATCCGGACACGGGAGAGAGTCTTCGGTCTTGTATCTTCACAACCCTTTAGTCCGGCCCATGTCCAACAGGCCGGACGCCCGATGACCCCTTAGTCCAGGACTCCCTCAGTGACTAGTAGTGTTGATTACATCTTGTAGTTGATTACTATATGGTTTATTTGGTGGAAGATTATATGTTCAGATCCATTATGCTATTTAATACCCCTCTGATCTTGAGCATGATTATCATTTGTGAATACTTACTTTTGTTCTTGAGGTCATGGGAGAAATCATGTTGCAAGTAATCATGTGAACTTGATGTGTGTTCGATATTCTGATAATATGTATGTTGTGATTCCCTTAGTGGTGTCATGTGAACGTTGACTACATGACACTTCACCATATTTGGGCATAAGGGAATGCATTGTGGAATAGTAATTAGATGATGGGTTGCGATACTGACAGAAGCTTAAACCCCAGTTTATGCGCTATTCCGTAAGGGACCGATTGGATCCAAAAGTTTAATGCTATGGTTAGAATTTATTCTTAATATTTTTCCCGTAGTTGCGGATGCTTGCGGGAGGGTTAGTCATAAGTAGGATGTTTGTTCAAGTAAGAACATCACCTAAGCACCAATCCATCCACATATCAAATTATCAAACTAGCGAACACAAATCGAACCAACATGATGAAAGTGACTAGATGAAATTCCCGTGTACCCTCAAGAACGCTTTGCTTACTATAAGAGACCGTTTTGGCCTGTCCTTTGCCTCAAAAGGATTGGGCTACCTTGGTGCACTTTTATTATTACTATCATTAATTGCTCATTACAAAAATATCTTGCTATCAAACTACTCTGTTACTTACAATTTCAACACTTGCAGACATTACCTTGCTGAAAACCGCTTGTCATTTCCTTCTGCTCCTTGTTGGGTTTGATACTCTTACTTATCGAAAAGAGCTGCAATTGATCCCCTATACTTGTGGGTCATGAACTGCCACCAAGCTACAAAGGCTTCGTGATGGACTATAATATGCAAGGGATGACAAAAACGATTCCCGAGCTCTTCGCAATGCTACAAGCCGCGGAGATAGAAATCAATAAGGAGCACCAAGTGTTGATGGTTAGCAAGACCACTAGATTAAAGAAAAAGGGCAAGGGAAAGAAAGGGAACTTCAAGAAGAATGGCAAGCAAGTTGCCGCTCCCGTGAAGAAGCCCAAAGCTGGACCCAAGCCTGAAACTGAGTGCTTCTACTACAAACAAAATGGTCACTGGAAGCGGAACTGCCCCAAATACTTGGCAGATAAGAAGGATGGCAATGTGAAAAAAGCTATATTTGATATACATGAACTACAAACAAAAACCTCCCTACAGCAACGAATATCTAGCAACGATGATGGCATATGTGTTGTTTGGCTAAACCTCCCACCTCCCACGATGAGCCAACCTCCCACGATGATGCATATCCATATCCACTGAGGTATCGAGTCCACCTCCACGTTATGTGCACCTGCTCCCCGCAAATAGCACGCAGCCAAGCAGAGTTGTAAAAAAGGGCAGGTCTTTCTCGCCGCCAATTCCTCTCTCTCACCGGCCGTACTCCCCCAACCTCTCTGCTCGGATCCTCCAGCGCAGCTACATTCTCTGCGCCCCCTCCATGCACCCCCGCATCAGCCCAGTCGCCATGGGTCACCAGACACGGCTCCCGACCGTCATCTAATCTGACGGCCGGACGGACCGGCGTCTCCGCACACGCGCGACTACTAGCTTGGGGTCGACGGGGCTGCTCCCTCCCCCCAGGCTACACCGACCTCGGGTAAGGCACTCATCCCCTCTGCTCTCTTACCGTTCCCGCTGCTGACCACCTACACGACCACCGTGCCTCACGCGTGAGCCCGAGGGCGGGACACACACCATGCACATCACCTCCGTGCCTCTTCCCCTGGTGTCTTACTGCTGCCTCCTGCTGTTCGACACGACCGCCTGACCCTCTGCTGCGGCCGGCGGCCAACGTCGTTCCCCGAAGCGCCGCCTCGGCATCCCTCTCCCAACCACGATGGGGTTCTTGACTGTGCCTCCAGCTCTGCGCAGGACCATCACGATTGTGTGTTCCTCTCCTAATTAAAATCCTGGTACATATTCTCTGCCGATTCATGCGCAAGTAGTGTGTATTCCTATTCTGGTTGATACGCAAGTAATGTGTGCTCATTGGAAGTTGGTAAGTATTTGTCAGATATAAAGAGTGGGAAGCAGCACAATGAACTACAGTTGAGTTTTAGAAATAATTGTTCGTATAATCAAATTGAGGATTGTTCATCTTCAGAGGTGAACTATTATTAGGAAAATGTTCACAATGAACTCTATTTTAAAAGTTAACAATGAACTCTATTTTAATAGTTAACTTCTTATTAGGAAAATGTAGGTGTCACAATCCTGACCCCCCTGTTCATGTTAGGTCTTCAAGGACCTGATTTAGCTTGACCATGTGCTTTTGATCCGGCGAACCACAAGCTAACAATAATCTGCTATGTGCCTGCAGAAAATCCTCTAAGAAATATGCTTCCAACAACTGTTTATATGATCAACTCGTCAGGAATAGGTACACAGCAAACAACAACTTATGGGAGCTTGGTATTATATTTCTGGTCAACTCCTCTGAAATAGTTGCAAAGGAAACAGCACGATGTTTATCCAAAATGGGGAACTATTTTTACGTAATGGGAACCTTGACAGTTCAGTAGTTTAGTTATTCAGGAAAAACAAAAGGACTTGGTGCTTATACGGTTAGAAGAACTCCCTTTTCTCTTTAGTGTGCATTTTCAATTAAATTAAAAGTATAGGTGCATGTGCAAGTTGGCTATATACTGCCAATCACAAACTGAAAGGCTCATACCTATGAGGAAATGACATTGCCTATAGGCTCAGCATACTTAGTGCGTCAACAGGAGCAAGGATCATATTGTACATATCTGCTAGTGAGTTGTCGATAAAAGTACTAAAAAAATCTCAATTATCAGATGAATAAATAAGCTGATAGTAGTTTTCATGTGTTCTTGTAGTTCGATTGCATTTATATTCTGCTTTCATGGAAGTTAACAATGGGTTATGTCATATTCAGGGGTTCTGCCTGAAGCAGTACGTAGCTTTCCAGAATCCTTCTCGCTAGAGTCGTGTAGAATCCAGGACAATTTCTTCTCCCCATCACTTTGGTGTCCTGTTATGGAACCAATTATACACCAGTCTGGTACATCCACTGTCCACTTATCTTTTTATTTTTATTTGAGAAGAGTCCACTTATCTTTTATGCCTACATATATTGGTAGTGTTCGTATTTAATTCCTGTGCAATTCCTAGTCAGCTCCAATTTATGACGACACTCAGACAGGAATACAGGTAGAGCTATCTTGAATCCTCTACATATATGTAATGCAGGAGCATTTGTACAGTTGATACTTAATTTTTCAGTTAATAAAAAATATAAAAACTATGTGTATGGGATGTCCAATAGTGGAAGAAATGTGTATGACCTATGTATAGCTCTAGATATCCCTTCGATTTTCAGTATAAAATATCGTGATGTACTCAAGTGAATGGGGCATATTTTAAAAGTGGTTATGGAGCAAAATAACTATTATGTAGGTACGCTATATTCATTATACATAGACTATGCTTAGATTGCATTATGCAACTTGTACACGTATATATCTTCATAGATAATTCCATTCAGCATGCATGAACAACAATTTGAGAATGGCACCAAAACAACCTATATACTGTATATTGTTTTGGTGTGATATCTTCTTTTATTGATTCTTATATTAGGCGCTCAAGGCTTCCTATACATCAAATGAGTGCCTACAATGACTAGAGGTAAAATCATTTTAGTCATCACCCCTTCATAGACCATGTTTTGATTGTATTCTCATTGCATCTTCGAACTTTGGGAAATATATGTTCAGTTGATATGGCCACTCAAGATGTTGGATATATTGGTCATGTAGCTGGCTTAGTTATCTCATGGCCTTCAACCTTTGTATGTGACTTCTCCTTTTTATTGCTTTGTTGAGCTGATTTTTTATTTATTTCTCTAATGATACATTACCTATGTCTCTTTTTTGTTGTTGTACGTTGAAGATAAATGGATGGTGCACAGCTGAGTTGATTGCAAGGTGGAGAATGGGGCTGCTACCATATAGATTTAAGTTAATTTTATAGAATGTCATTTTCATGCTCAATGTACGGAAGTCATGTATATCTCAATGTATAGAAATCATGTATATGTATTCTTTGGATTGCATTCCATTTAATGCAACTGACTCGATTTAATATATGAGATCTTTCTGTTTTATGGATTGTTGCTTATGTGCACTATCGATGTTGATGTAGTAACTATTATTGGTAGTATATAAAATACTAGTAATTTTTCATGCTAAATCGGTTTGTGTAGGTTACCACCAACGCATATGAAGTGTTGTTAGGCTGCAACTATATATGTTGCTATCTTGCAATGTTTCCTCATGTAGATTACCAACACAATTATATCCGTTGTTGTAGACCCTAGCAACGCCACCAACAACAACGCATATTAATCCGTTGGTGTAGACCTTAGCAACGGTTATATGGACATACGACGACGCATTGATCCGTTGCTAAAGGGGGGATCCTCTTGTAGTGATGTTATTGATGTGTACCTTACTAATGCTCGTAGTAGCACCTTGGTATTTGATACTGGTTCGATTGCTCATATTTGTAACTCGAAACAGGAGGTACGGAATAAATGAAGATTGGCTAAGGACGAGGTGACGATGCACGTCGGGAATGGTTCCAAGGTCGATGTGATCGTCGTCAGCACGCTACCTCTACATCTACCTTCGGAATTAGTTTTAGACCTCAATAATTGTTATTTGGTTCCAGCGTTGAGCATGAACATTATATCTGGATCTTGTTTATTGCGAGATGGTTATTCATTTAAATCAGAGAATAATGGTTGTTCTATTTATATGAGTAATATCTTTTATGGTCATGCACCCTTGATGAATGATCTATTCTTATTGAATCTCGATCGTATTGATACACATATTCATAATATTGATGCCAAAAGATGCAAAGTTTATAATGATAGTGCAACGTACTTGCGGCACTGTCGTTTAGGTCATATTGGTGTAAAGCGCATGAAGAAACTCCATGTGGATGGACTTTTGGATTCACTTGATTATGAATCATTTGATACTTGCGAACCATGCCTCATGGCAAGATGACTAAAATTTCGTCCTCCGGAACAATGGAGCGGGCTAATGACTTATTGGAAATAATACATACCGATGTATGCGGTCCGATGAGTGTAGAGGCATGCGGGGGTATCGTTATTTTCTGACCTTCACAGATGATTTAAGTATGTATGGATATATCTACTTGATGAAACACAAGTCTGAAACATTTGAAAAGTTCAATGAAATTCAGAGTGAAGTGGAGAATCATCTATCACACCCTCATTTTCATGCCACAACACTTAAGCTAATAAATCATGATAAAATGTGGTTTGACAAAAACTTTTGAGTGTTTTGGACTTTGCTTGATTGGATTTTTGTTTCTATTTGCAAGTGCTCTAAAAATCAAATAAATCCTCCAACTCTTATACTCCTTCTCCTTGATCCAAAATCTTGCCCATTGATCATGCCATGTGTGTAGGACATAAAAATAATTTCTTGCAAAAATGTTTTGGCCAAAAAGTATTTTTCTAAATCAGGTTTTCCAAAAACCCCTGGATTGAGACTTGAACTACAAGTACTTAATTAAGGGTGTGAAAAATCTTTCAAAAGGTATATTTGAAACCTATTAGGTATAGGACTCCCATAAACCACAAAAATACAATTTTATAAGTCATTTTCCTATTTTATTTAAAGGCTTTTTATTAAGACTAGAAATGGTCTTTAATAGGTTAAAATTATTTTAAAGCTTCAAAAATATTTGGGAAAAATCAGGGAAACTCAGTGGACATATATTTTCTATATATAAGAGTTTCAACACATGGTCATGTTCAAATTATTGGTCAAATCCCTCAAAAACCCTTTCTGAATATTTCAAGCTTTTGAAATATTTACACAGGAAATCTTCTCCATTAAATCTAGGAAAATTCTACCTTGTCAAAAATGGCCAGCTTGATCATATTGCCAAGTATCATGTAATGGAGAATAGCATAACCCCATGAAACCCTCTCAAAACCACTTCTGTCCTTTTTCAAGTTTGAACAACTTTGCACTGTCAAACATGTCCAAATGCTATCTAACTTGGTGCACATGTTCAAATGGTGTAATAATGCATCTAGACCAATTGGCACAAGTTGCAGAGAAGGATATCATGATCAAAGTGTTCTAAAACCCTTTCTGTCCAGAACCAAATTTGAACAACTCTACATTGCCAAGTGTGTCCTTTTGATCTGAATTTTCCTGGACATGTTCAAATCCTCAAATGATGACACTACACCAAGTGGTGCATCAAGGAGAATATATTTGCATGACTAAATCTTGGTAAAGCCATTTCTGTTGATTTCTAGGGTTTACAAAAGTTGCATTGCCACTTTCTCCAGTTGACCTCAAAATTGGTGGTCACTACTATTATGTGATGCCACTCACTCCTGGTAGATATGATGGCAAGGAGAATGCATTTGCTTGCCCAAACCACCATCAAACACCTTCTGACAAAATTTAAAACTCCATGTTTCAACCCCTTCCACTAATCTCCATGAGCTGAAACTCTTCGCACAACCTCTCCTAGTCCCCCTCTACCTCTGGTGTGCTTCCCTGCCTGAGAGGCAACGATGAAGGGGGGCAGGGATCCACTTTTCTTCTCTGGACAGCAGCATTTTCACTCTCTCTACCCCTCCTCTCTTCTACTGGCTCCCCAAGGCATCCAATGCCATTTCCACTTTGTTTACTCCCTCCCAGAGCCCCCAGACGCAAGTGGCCATGCGAGGAAGCGGGAAAAAGCCGCACATGCCGGCCAAAGATGCGCTTTGGAGCACGCTACTGTGCTCCCGACCGTTGACACCGCGCTCCCGTCCACCTCGGGCCGCCCGGGCGCGCCAGTCGACGCGCCTCCGCGTCCACATCACGCCAGCAGGTCTCCCACTTGCTCCCACACCCTCCTCTCGCCCCTGAGGCGCGTGCCCTAGCGCCACCCGCATCCGCCAATCGCTGCCCACGTCCCTGGCCCGCCTCGCGCTCGCTCCTCTCTCCCTCTCTCTTTCCCTGGTCGTAGACCACGCCCAGGAAGACCCCCGACTCGAAGCCAAGCCCTCCCGTGGCCTCCAGCGACGGCTACGGCCTCGCAGGTGCACAGCCCTGCTGTGCACCTCGCCCCCTTCTATTAAAGGCCACCGCTGAGCTCCCTCTCTACTCCTTTGGCTCTCCCTCCCGTGCACCCCCTGGACCGACCCAATTCCCTCCTCGTGCCCTCCATAGCCCTCCATGGACGGAGAACCGCCGCCGGCCCAGTGCTAAATTCGGGCCATCCCGGACCTCTCTTCTCTCCCTAGCCACTCCAGTGCCCCCTCACCACCATCGCCGACTCGCCTCACGCTCCATTTCCTCCTCCCCGTGCTTGCCTTGCTGGGCCAAACCTCGCCGACGGCCTCCTCCGCGGCCATCCAAGCCATTGCCGCCAAAGCCCTCCCCGGCGTGCGTGAAGCACATGGATGGGTGCGGCGTGGCCTCCTGAGCACGCTGGTGGGCGGAGAGTCGCCGGAGATGCTCTGTAGCCCCGGGAATCGCCGGCGGGAGCCACTCCTCCCCGCGGTCGAAGCGCGCGCGGGAGGTTGAAGACGGCCTGTTGCTCGGCTCCGCGCGCCAGCGACCCAGTGGGCGGGCCCGACCGATTAAGTGGAAACGGCTTCGGCCAGATCCGGCTCCCCTGCACGAAGGCGCACCACCGCGAAGCCGCCATCGACGTCACCTCCAATGCCCGCGCAGCAGAGCCGCTGGGCCGGCCGACTTACTATCCCGCGCTCAGTGCGCACAGCTGCCGCCCCAGATCCAGCCCATTTGGGTAAAAATCGTTTCCTTTTTCTTTTTTGTACAATTTATAAAGTCCATAAATAATTCAAATGAACTCCAAATCTAGTAATTAAAATTTCTAGCAGCTTCTAAATTCTTGATCTACCTCATGATGCATCATGCATATTTTTCCAGAAAAGTTTTCTTCACACATAATTAAATAAACCCTATTTTCACTTCTGAGCCAAACTTTAGAAAATCGCAGAAGGCTCAAATTTCATCCAAATGCCATGATTCAAATTTCTAGATCCTTCTAAGTTCATAACTTAGTTTATGAACATTTTGCTTAATACTTTCTGTGCCACACAATATAAAGAGACATTTCTTCATATTTGTCAACTTTGCAATTCCATAGAATATTCATTTGAACTCCAAATACAGTGAAACCAAATCCTAGATGCTTCTAAAATCATCCTTTGTTAAATGGGTGCCCTTTCTCATTTTTCAAAAATATATTTCTGTACACTTCTTGCAAATCCACAAATCCCTTGGTTCCATCAGATTGAAATGTTCAAAAATATCCACTGATCCAATTCCAATGAAACCACTCTGGTTATTTTTCGTATAACCAGAGATGTCCTAGAAAAGTCAAATTCATATTTTTGGGGTAATTTTATTTTCTGCCTTGTTGTGTTGCTTATTATGATTGTTTCGACGTTAGTTGACGAAGTAGACGGAGTACTTGGAGAAGGACCAGAAGACTTGAAGACTCTGATGAACCAGGCAAGCAGCCCTTTGACCATGTCTAAGAAACCCTTTTTGTGCATGTCATATGGCACTTTTGTTGCTTGCATCGAAGTCATGATAATGTGGTGACCACTTGAGGTGGTTTGCCTCCGTTGCTTTTCTCGTTGACACTTGTATGATGCATGACCCTACCATTCTATGAGGGTAATGCGAGTGGGTGTAGATAGGATGCTAAAGTAGTTGCTACGCAAAAAGGGACGGGAATATGCATGGTGATGGAGACAAAGTATTTCCAAAAGACTTTCGAAAACCCCGTCGGGTGCCACTTATGCCCGAGGGAGATAATGAGATGGGTAACCACTTGATGACGAAGTGGTGTACCGAGGCAAGTGGGTGTGTTGCTTTCAAAAACGGATTGGTTTAAGTTGCGACCGTTATTCCAACCTTACATGCGCAACCACTCTACCCTTATATGGGAAAGGGCATTATTGATTACCTAGGCCGATACTAGCTTGGAGCCCGCATTACTAGTGACGGGGAGAGTTGGTGCTCTCTCTCGGGACGGGGTCGTGCCAGGTAGGGCGGCCATGACTGTTTTACAGGGCACCGGACACACCGTTGGTACCCCGTGCTTGTGGTATGTGATGAATATTGGAGCGAGGCTCCCAAATTTTAATATGTGAAATGTTGGGCACGGGGGTTACTACCAATCGAGTGGACTCTATGTTAGTGTCGTCTAGGGAAAGATAGTGATCGGGTGCTTACCCGGGTACTTGAGGTTCCGCGGGTCGTGGATGACACGGAAGTTCCCCGGATCTTGTGGGTAAAGTGTGCAACCTCTGCAGAGTGTAAAACTATTTGAATAGCCGTGTCCATGGTCAAGGACAGTTGGGTAACCGCTCTTGGGCTATGTCCACATGTTTACAAACCAGTGTGTGTGTTTGGATAAGTGGGAAGAACTACTTGGGTCAAGTCAAAGGACTTGACATGATTGAGTTGGGTTGATGCCCACTCCATTTATGTTGATATCTGTAACCAGTCCCTATGGTTACTTGAATTCGTATGATGCATGTTTTACCAATTGTTGAACATGTCATAGCACAACAAAACTAGCTTTCTGCAACATTTACCTATATCATGCATTGTTGTATCTTGAACCAAACCTTGGGTTGCTTGCAAGTACATTCAAAGTACTCATTGGCTTGCCACTGGTTATTTTATTGGCCAGGCATGAAAGAATAGGATATGATGAAGAATACTTCGGTGATGAATATGCGAGCTAGGACGCTTCCCAGTCAGAATGCCTGTAGGGTTAAGGCAGATGGCTTGGGTCCAAGTTATCGACGAAGATTTCCGCTGCGAAGTTATACTCAAGACTTGACCATAATGGTCATAATTTATGTAAGACGGTATGTATGGATGTAAGACTCTTGTTATACAGCTTCTGTGTGTTCAGTGAGCAATGATCTCTGGGATCACTGTACACGTGCATTCGGTGATCACGACTTATGAGTCGGGGTCCCCACAGAGCTGGTATCAGAGCCATCCTGACTGTAGGAAGCCTTAGTTAGCATGGTCGTTAGTTAGGGTTAAAACTATTTCCAAAACTATTACCAGTTTTCAAAACTATCTATACTTCTCTTCCCTTCTCAGTTTTTCGAAAACTAAGGTATACTTTCCTTATGGATCTCTTCCCCTTCAAAACTTATGGTCGCTAGAACCCTTATGCCCCTGACCACTGGATTCCTTGTAATCCTCGTGGATAATCTAGAAGGAAGATGCCTTGTCAGACATTCACCCACATCTTCTGAACACAAGATTGGTGACACCTCGACAAGACGATACCAACAAAAGATACATCCTCAAGGAATGAGGACATGAATACCCAGAAGATGGTGACACCCTTGACACTACCCCAAGATGATGCGACCTTGGCCTGCAATGATCAGGGCATATGATATGCAAGATCATGATACACATCGCTAATAGAGTAACCCTGTCACTACCATTGTTGTATCGGCAACCACCAGTGGATGAGAACCTCGCCATTTGGTCCGCCTTACTATAGTGAGCAGGAAAACGGTTCTCTTCATCCCCCGCTCTTGGTGTCGATGTTGTCATCAACGTAACCGACATGTTGGACCTCTACTTTGCCTTGTTAATGTCATTGCATAAAGGATTACCTACCTGGTACCATCGATGCCTTAGAAGACAAAACGGGATCATCATGACTAAGAAGACAACAGAAGACCAAGTCAATGCCTGCTACGAGGAGCCACCTTCACCCCATCACTTCAACAGGCAAGAAGTTGTTGAAGAATCTTCAGGCTCAACCTGGATCGTTTCATCGAACAACTACAAGAGATGTAGCGACACCTGAGGAAAACCCAGAAGACTGCATGAGGCACGGAGCAAAGCACGACTACTGAATCTGAGAACCCCTAGGGTAGGATGAGTCGTGTACCCCTATGCGTAGTCGAGTCCGTATGATGGTTCGAATAGAACCATGATTGTGTGTTGCTTGTTTTTATTTGTTTGTGTTATGACATAGGTCGCACTTTTGCCCTAGGCAACAAGTACGCGACTATATCACCTTCCTTACCTTGTTTCTTTTGTTTGGCCCTTTTTGGCACCCGTTTGTTTGCACCTGCACTATAGAACCCCCTTTAGGCATTCCCCTCCTCTATGCTACTTCTCCCTCTCATCTCTGAAGACCAGCATGACCAAATTCACCAAGGATTCCACCTCGGCAAGCAACTGACACTGAAGACTTTTGCTACAACCTCCTCGACCAAGTACAACCCCGTATGTTTACCCCTCAAGCCTAGAAACCTACCCCTAAACCCTTCGAGACTTCACGAGATACCCCAGCTTGAATTCTTAACCATGTGCTTAACCTACAAATTGCAAGGGAACTAGTGAAGCCTCAGTAACCCTTGCTTCCCACTGGGTTCATGATGGAACTAGTGGACATAGTGAACGAGCACATTATCATCCTAGGATAGCACCAGAACCGACGATGCCATAGGGAAGACCAGTTTGAGGATATAGGAATAGAGGACAAATGACTTGATGAGTTTATATCAATGACTTTGTGGAATTATATGAGACTATTTGGTGGATTATGAGGCTTCCATGTTGGTAGATGAACTTGGTGGGATCATGATTATAGAGTAGCATAGCTTTCATTACCCCTGGATAAATTGGATTTAGTGGGACAATTAAGACCGCAAGCTGAATTCTTGGAAGTATGAGGATTTGACTTAGCCAGGGGATATTGATAGGAGATAGTTGACGTTACGATAATGACTTTGGGGAAGCATGTAGGAATTCTCATTGGACATGAGGTTTGCATTTAAGTAGGTGATCCTAGTTGAGTATAGATGCTGAGTATGTCTACGTGGTTTGGAGAAAAATTGGATTTAGATTGATGATCTCAATCATGATACCATGTTTCTCAGTGGACAATAAACTAGGAGATTGGATTAATTGTCGGAGTTGATATAAACTTGACCTTGGAGTTTACTTGACCATGATAATGGAAATTGGTGACTTACTATAGTAGAGACAGCCCTTTCAAGTATTTGGGGATTATAGGGACTTTAGGAGATCATGTGGAACACCATAGACATTGGATTTGTAGAATTAATGGATTATGTAGTGATTAATGGAAGTTAACGGGTTGTTGGAGTTGATTCATAGGAAGGAAACAAGATTTTGGAGTGGCATACGACGTGTTTCCTTAGGATAGAGATACACTAACATGGACCTTGGAAGAATAGGATGAGCACTTGGATTGTCGTGTTTTATTCCAGCTTGGAAGCTTGTATGCTCTACCAATGGATTTTTAGGGGTAGCCATACATATGAGTTTGGGGATCGTAGACATATATGATTTTGTTAGACCTCCTCTCGGGAGTCACGAGAATATAGATAACATGGGTGATGATTGGATTTGACCTATACGAAATGATGCTTTCGGTGGTATAAGGTTATTTGTTTGAAGGACTAGGTAGAACTATTGGCATCTCAGAAACCGTGCTTAAAGATAAGATGATAAATGTTCACTCTCACACTAGAATCCTTGAAACCCTTAAGCCCTACCAAGCCACAACATGGTCGGATCATGACCATGGGCTTTGGCTCTAGGTCAAGTAGACCCTGACCAACACTCAACCTGGACCACCACCAATGCCCCAGCCTACTTTGCGTACCCCATAGACTTCATGGAGTACTTGGACAAGTTAGTTGTCATCTTTATTTGGCGACATACTTGTCTACCCAAAAACGGAAGAAGAGTCGTTTAGCTAGTTAGAAGACGTTTGAAGACCGCCATATCCAGAAGGAAGAACTACACCAACCACCGTCGTCAAGAAGTGAACTTCCTCGTCGAAGACCGTGCATATCTGCAAACCACTCCTCTCTAAGGAACCAAGCATTTCCATGACAAGGAAACCCACACCAAGATTCACCTGCCCTCTTCGAGATCACTCCAAGATGAAGGGTAGACGGCTACCAGCTGGAGTTACCACCTGAGTTACCCACTGTGCACAACGTTTTCCACGCGTCACACCCCCGGAAGTGTTTCCAACTTCCTAACTAGCCCGATCTCTACGAGGGCATCGACCACCGAGCCATCGACGCCTAGCCCAATCTGACCTACCGCGAGCTACCCATTAGCAACCTGGATCAAGAATAACGTCATACACGAAGCCACACCATCAAGTACTTCAAGTTCAATGGAGCACCACACAGAAGCAGAAGCAACATGAGGACTTGAAGACTACCCCAGATCCAAGTTTCTGTATCCCTTTCCGCGCCTAGTCTGGGAATCTCGGCGACGAGATTCTTGTAAGGGGGGTAAGTCTGTCACACCCTGATTTTCATGCCACAACACTTAAGCTAATAAATCATGATAAAATGTGGTTTGACAAAAACTTTTGAGTGTTTTGGACTTTGCTTGATTGGATTTTTGTTTGCTGTTTGCAAGTGCTCTAAAAATCAAATAAATCCTCCAACTCTTATACTCCTTCTCCTTGATCCACAACCTTGCCCAATGGTCATGCCATGTGTGTAGGACATAAAAATAATTTCTTGCAAAAATGTTTTGGCCAAAAAGTATTTTTCTAAATTAGGTTTTCCAAAAACCCCTGGATTGAGACTTGAACTACAAGTACTTAATTAAGGGTGTGAAAAATCTTTCAAAAGGTATATTTGAAACCTATTAGGTATAGGACTCCCATAAACCACAAAAATACAATTTTAAAAGTCATTTTCCTATTTTATTTAAAGGCTTTTTATTAAGACTAGAAATGGTCTTTAATAGGTTAAAATTATTTTAAAGCTTCAAAAATATTTGGAAAAATCAGGGAAACTAAGTGGACATATATTTTCCATATATAAGAGTTTCAACACATGGTCATGTTCAAATTATTCGTCAAATCCCTCAAAAACCCTTCCTGGATATTTCAAGCTTTTGAAATATTTACACAGGAAATCTTCTCCATTAAATCCAGGAAAATTCTACCTTGTCAAAAATGGCCAGCTTGATGATATTGCCAAGTCTCGTGTCATGGAAAACAGTATAACCCCATGAAACCCTCTCAAAACCACTTCTGTCCTTTTTCAAGCTTGAACAACTTTGCACTGTCAAACATGTCCAAATGCTCTCAAACGTGGTGCACATGCTCAAATGGTGTAATAACGCATCTAGACCAAATGGCACAAGTTGGAGAGAAGGATATCATGATCAAAGTGTTCTAAAACCCTTTCTGTCCAGAACCAAATTTGAACAACTCTACATTGCCAAGTGTGTCCTTTTGATCTGAATTTTCGTGGACATGTTCAAATCCTCAAATGATGACACTACACCAAGTGGTGAATCAAGGAGAATATATTTGCATGACTAAATCTTGGTAAAGCCATTTCTGCTGATTTCTAGGGTTTACAAAAGTTACATTGGCCACCTTCTCCAATTGACCTCAAAATTGGTGGTGACTACTATTATGTGATGCCACTCACTCCTGGTAAATATGATGGCAAGGAGAATTCATTTGCTTGCCCAAACCACCATCAAACACCTTCTGACAAAATTTAAAACTCCATGTTTCAACCCCTTCCACTAATCTCCATGAGCTGAAACTCTTCCCACAACCTCTCCTAGTCCCCCACTACCTCTGGTGTGCTTCCCTGCCCGAGAGGCAATGATGAAGGGGGGCAGGGATCCACTTTTCTTCTCTGGACAACAGCATTTTCACTCTCTCTCCACCCATCCTCTCTTCTACTGGCTCCCCAAGGCATCCAATGCCATTTCCACTTTGTTTACTCCCTCCCAGAGCCCCCAGACGCAAATGGCCACGCGAGGACACGGGAGAAAGCCGCACATGCCGGCCAAAGACGCGCTCTGGAGCACGCTACCGTGCTCCCGACCGTTGACACCGTGCTCTCGTCCACCTCGGGCTGCCCAAGCGCGCCAGTCGACGCGCCTCGGTGTCCACATCACGCCAGGAGGTCTCCCACTTGCTACCGCGCCCTCCTCTCGCCCCTGCGGCGCGTGCCTGAGCGCCACCCGCATTCGCCAATCGCTGCCCGCATCCCTGGCCCGCCTCCCGCTCGCTCCTCTCTCCCTCTCTCTTTCCCTGGTCGTAGACCACGCCCAGGAAGACCCCCGACTCGAAGCCAAGCCCTCCCGTGGCCTCCAGCGATGGCTACGACCTCGACGGCGCACGGCCCCGCTATGCACCTCGCCCCCTTCTATTAAAGGCCACCCCTGAGCTCCCTCTCTACTCCGATGGCTCTCTCTCCCTCCCGTGCACCCCCTGGACCGACCCAATTCCCTCCTCGTGCCCTCCATAGCCCTCCATGGACGGAGAACCGCCGCCGGCCCCGTGCTAAGTTCGTGCCATCCCGGGCCTCTCTTCTCTCCCTAGCCACTCCAGTGCACCCTCACCACCACCGCCGACTCGCCCCATGCTCCATTTCCTCCTCCCCGTGCTTGCCTCGCTGGGCCAAACCTCGCAGACGGCCTCCTCCGCGACCATCCAAGCCATTGCTGCCAAAGCCCTCCCCGGCGTGCGTGAAGCACATTGATGGGTCCGGCGTGGCCTCCTGAGCACGCCGGTGGGCGGAGCATCGCCGGAGACGCTCTGTAGCCCCAGGAATCGCCGGCGGGAGCCACTCCTCCCCGCGGCCGGAGCGCGCACGGGAGGTTGAAGACGACCTGTTGCTGGGCCCCGCACGTTAGCGACCCAGTGGGCGGGCCCGACCGATTAAGTGGAAACGGCTTCGGCCAGATCCGCGTCCCCCGCGCGAAAGCGCACCACCGTGAAGCCGCCATCGACGTCACCTCCTATGCCCGCGCAGCCGAGCCGCTGGGCCGGCCCACTTACTATCCCGCGCTCAGTGCGCACAGCTGCCGCCCCAGATCCAGCCCATTTGGGTAAAATTCTTTTCCTTTTTCTTTTCTGTACAATTTGTAAAGTCCATAAATAATTCAAATGAACTCCAAATCTAGTAATTAAAATTTCTAGCAGCTTCTAAATTCTTGATCTACCTCATGATGCATCATGCATATTTTTCCAGAAAAGTTTTCTTCACACATAATTAAACAAACCCTATTTTTCACTTCTGAGCCAAACTTTAGAAAATCACACAAGGCTCAAATTTGATCCAAATGCCATGATTCAAATTTCTAGATGCTTCTAAGTTCATAACTTAGTTTATGAACATTTTTCTTAATACTTTCTGTGCCACACAATATAAAGAGGCATTTCTTCATATTTGTAAACTTTGCAATTCCATAGAATATTCATTTGAACTCCAAATTCAGAGAAACCAAATCATAGATGCTTCTAAAATCATCCTTTGTTAAATGGGTGCCTTTGCTCAGTTTTCAAAAATATATTTCTGTACACTTCTTGCAAATCCACAATTCCCTTGGTTCCATCAGATTGAAATGTTCAGAAATATTCACTGATCCAATTCCAATGAAACCACTCTGGTTATTTTTCGTATAACCAGAGATGTCCTAGAAAAGTCAAATTCATATTTTTAGGGCACTTTTATTTTCTACCTTGTTGTGTTGCTTATTATGATTGTTTCGACGTTAGTTGACGAAGTAGACGGAGTACTTGGAGAAGGACCAGAAGACTTGAAGACTCTGATGAACCAGGCAAGCAGCCCTTTGACCATGTCTAAGAAACCCTTTTTGTGCATGTCATATGGCACTTTTGTTGCTTGCATCGAAGTCATGATAATGTGGTGACCACTTGAGGTGGTTTGCCTCCGTTGCTTTTCTCGTTGACACTTGTATGATGCATGACAATACCATTCTGTGAGGGTAATGCGAGTGGGTGTAGATAGGATGCTAAAGTAGTTGCTACGCAAAAAGGGACGGGAATATGCATGGTGATGGAGACAAAGTATTTCCAAAAGACTTTTCGAAAACCCCGTCGGGTGCCACTTATGCCCGAGGGAGATAATGAGATGGGTAACCACTTGATGACGAAGTGGTGTACCGAGGCAAGTGGGTGTGTTGCTTTCAAAAACGGATTGGTTTAAGTTGCGACCGTTATTCCAACCTTACATGCGCAACCACTCTACCCTTCTATGGGAAAGGGCATTATTGATTACCTAGGCCGATACTAGCTTGGAGCCCGCATTACTAGTGACGGGGAGAGTTGGTGCTCTCTCTCGGGGCGGGGTCGTGCCAGGTAGGGTGGCCATGACTGTTTTTATAGGGCACCGGACACACCGTTGGTACCCCGTGCTTGTGGTATGTGATGAATATTGGAGCGAGGCTCCCAAATTTTAATATGTGAAATGTTGGGCACGGGGGTTACTACCAATCGAGTGGACTCTATGTTAGTGTCGTCTAGGGAAAGATAGTGATCGGGTGCTTACCCAGGTACTTGAGGTTCCGCGGGTCGTGGATGACACGGAAGTTCCCCGGATCTTGTGGGTAAAGTGTGCAACCTCTGCAGAGTGTAAAACTATTCGAATAGCCGTGTCCATGGTCAAGGACAGTTGGGTAACCGCTCTTGGGCTATGTCCACATGTTTACAAACCAGTGTGTGTGTTTGGATAAGTGGGAAGAACTACTTGGGTCAAGTCAAAGGACTTGACATGATTGAGTTGGGTTGATGCCCACTCCATTTATGTTGATATCTGTAACCAGTCCCTATGGTTACTTGAATTCGTATGATGCATGTTTTACCAATTGTTGAACATGTCATAGCACAACAAAACTAGCTTTCTACAAAATTTACCTATATCATACATTGTTGTATCTTGAACCAAAACATGGGTTGCTTGCGAGTACATTCAAAGTACTCATTGGCTTGCCACTGGTTATTTTATTGGCCAGGCATGAAAGAACAGGATATGATGAAGAATACTTCGGTGACAAACATGCGAGCTAGGACGCTTCCCAGTCAGAATGCCTTTAGGGTTAAGGCAGATGGCCTGGGTCCAAGTTATCGACGAAGATTTCCGCTGCGAAGTTATACTCAAGACTTGACCATAATGGTCATAATTTATGTAAGACGGTATGTATGGATGTAAGACTTTTGTTATACAGCTTCTGTGTGTTCAGTGAGCAATGATCTCTGGGATCACTGTACACGTGCATTCGGTGATCACGACTTATGAGTCGGGGTCCCAACATCATCGTAACAAGAAAATAAAGTTTCTATGATCTGATCGCGGAGGTGAATATTTGAGTTACGAGTTTGGCCTTCATTTAAAACAATGTGGAATTGTTTCACAACTCACGCCACCTGGAACACCACAGCGTGATGGTGTGTTCGAACTTCGTAATCGTACTTTATTAGATATGGTGCATTCTATGATGTCTCTTGCTGATTTGCACTATCGTTTTGGGGTTATGCATTAGAGACAGTCGCATTCACATTAAATAGGGCACTCTCTAAATCCATTGAGACGAAACCGTATGAACTATGGTTTGGCAAGAAACCTAAGCTGTCATTTCTTAAAGTTTGGGGATGCGACACTTAAGTCAAAAGGCTTCAGCCTGATAAGCTCGAATCCAAATCGGAGAAGTGCGTCTTCATAGGATACCCTAAAGAAACTATTGGGTACACCTTCTACCACAGATCTGAAAGCAAGATCTTTATTGCTAAGAATGGGTCCTTTCTACAGAAGGAGTTTCTCTCGAAAGAAGTGAGTGGGAGGAAAGTAGAACTTGATGAGGTAATTGTACCTTCTCTCGAATTGGAAAGTAGAACATCAGAGAAAATTGTTCCCGTTATGCCTACACCAAATGGAGAGGAAGCTAATGATGATGATCATGAAACTTCGGATCAAGTTACTACTGGACCTCGTAGGTCGAACAGAGCATGTTCCGCACCAGAGTGGTATGGTAATCCTGTTTTGGAAGTCATGTTATTAGACCGTGACGAACCTATGAACTATGAAGAAGCTATGATGATCCCAGATTACGATAAATGGCTTGAGGCCATGAAATCTGAGATAGGATCCATGTATGAGAACAAAGGGTGGACTTTGGTGGAATTGCTCGATGATCGGTAGGCCATTGAAAATAAATGGATCTTCAAGAAGAAGACAAACGTTGATGGTAATATCACTATGTACAAAGATCGACTTGTCGCAAAAGGTTTTCAACAAGTTCAAGGGCCTATGATGAGACTTTCTCACCAGTAGCGATGCTTAAGTCAGTCCGAATCATGTTAGCAATTGTCGCGTTTTATAATTATGAAATCTGGCAAATGGACGTCAAAGTTGAATTCCTTAACGGATTTCTTAAAGAAGAGTTGTATATGATGCACATGGAAGGTTTTGGCGGTCCTAAAGGTGCTAATAAAGTGTGCAAGCTCCAGTGATCCATCTATGGATTGGTTCAAGCATGTCATAGTTGGAATATACGCTTTGAGGAGGTGATCAAAGCATTTGATTTTATACAGACTTACGGTGAAACCTATATTTACAAGAAAGTGAGTGGGAGCTCTGTATCATTTCTAAGGGTGTGTTTGGTTGAACAACCAAGTGGAATGGAATGTAATGGTTCCGTTCCATCGGAATGGAATGGTTCCATCTTCGTGTTTGGTATGAATAATGACGTGGAATGGAATGGTTCCATCTCAATGTTTGGTTGGTGGGATGAAATAAAATGAAAAATGTTAAAATTAGTGTTTCCTTTTCTGGTAATATATGCAAACATTGATTGTATTTTACTAGTAACAAATTTAGACAGAATCATCAATATTTGACTAGGGCATGCACAAAGTTACATTGCAAAAGGCACAACTGAAAGAGCATGATGGAGTACAGCCTGATCCTCTTTCTTTTTCTCTCGCATGGTGTAGCATGCCACTATCTGTGTGCTACGTGAGCTGCTCATGTCGTGCCTCTCAGCAAATTGATAGTTTTGCAGCTCCATCTCATGTCATCGCTCCACTTCTCCATGGCCGCTTTCGCGGTACAGATGTGCCAGTGGCAGGACGGCTGCTCCTCCCAAAAGAGAGACGAGATGGCAGAACCGCAGCCGGCAGATCGAGCAGGTTCTCCAGCCGAGCGCCCGCCGGCCTGCGCCTGCACGCTCCGGTCCCTGCACCTACTCTGCCACGACGCTGTTCACCAGGTGCGTCCTCTGGCTCGATCTCCGCGTTGGAGCCGCCGCCCGTCTTCCCAGCCGCGAGCTGTGCGCCGCCGGTCACCATCGCTTGCCTCTCCAGATGCCGCAAGAGCACTGGACACTGATTGAAGAGGGAGAGAGAGGCGAGGGAGAAGGCGTAGGGGAAAGAGAGGAAGAGACAAGGAGGAGCGGTTCCGCGTCGTTCCACCGATTTGGAGGAACGAGCGCGTTACGCATCTGGAGCGAATATTCCCATTCGGGGAACGAGTGGGTTCCTATTCTAGTTGCCTACCAAACATAAGAACGAGCCCAAAGGACGGGTCGAACCCATTCCATTCTCCTTGGTGACACATACCAAACACACCCTAATAGTATATGTGGATGACATATTGTTTATTGGAAATGATATAGAATTTCTGGATAGCATAAAAGGATACTTGAATAAGAATTTTTAATGAAAGACCTCGGTGAAGCTGCTTATTTATTGGGCATCAAGATCTATAGGGATAGATCAAGACGCTTAATAGGACTTTTACAAGGCACATACCTTGACAAAGTTTTGAAGAAGTTCAAAATGGACCAGTCAAAGAAAGGGTTCTTGCCTGTGTTACAAGGTGTGAAGTTGAGTCAGAATCAAAGCCCGACCACTTCAGAAGATAGAGAGAAAATGTAAGTCATTCCCTATGCCTCAGCCATAGGTTCTATAATGTGTGCTATGCTGTGTGCCAGACCTGATGTGTGCCTTTGCCATAAGTTTGGCAGGGAGGTACCAAAGTAATCCTGGAGTGGATCACTGAACTATCATCAAGAACACCTTGAAGTACCTAGAAAGGACCAAGGCTATGTTTCTCATTTATGGAGGTGACGAAGACCTCATCGTATATGGATACGTTGATGCTAGCTTCGACACTGATTCAGATGACTCTAAGTCACAAACTGGGTATATATTTATATTGAATGGTGGAGCCGTCAGTTGGTGCAGTTCCAAGCAGAGCATCGTGGCGATTTCTACGTGTGAAGTGGAATACATAGATCTTCGGAAGCAGCACATGAAGGAGTTTGGATGAAGGAGTTCATATCCGATCTGGGTGTAATACCCAGTGCATCGGGTCAAATGAAAATCTTTTGTGACAACATTGGAGCAATTGCCTTAGTGAAGGAATCCATGTTTCACAAAAGAACCAAACGCATCAAGAGATGCTTCAACTCCATTCCTGAAAAGGTCAAGGATGGAGACGGAGAAATTTGCAAAATACATATGGATATGAATGTAGCAGACCCATTGACTAAGCCTCTTCCTCAAGCAAAACATGATCAGCACCAAGACTCCATGGGTGTTAGATTCATTGCAATGTAATCTAGATTATTGACTCTAGTGCAAGTGGGAGGCTGATGGAAATATGCCCTAGAGGCAATAATAAAGTTTTTGTTATTATATTTCCTTATTCATGATAAAGGTTTATTAGTCATGCTAGAAGAATATTGATCAGAAACATAGATACATGTGTGGATACATAAACAAATACTGTGTCCCTAGTAAGCCTCTACTAGACTAGCTCGCTGATCAAAGATGGTTAAGGTTTACTAACCATAGACATGTGTTGTCATTTGATAACGGGATAACATCATTAGGAGAATGATGTGATGGACAAGACCCTTCCATTAGCTTAGCATATGATCATTCAGTTTGTTGCTATTGCTTTCTTAATGTCAAATACATATTCCTTTGACTATGAGATCATGCAACTCCCGGATACCGGAAGAATACCTTGTGTGCTGTCAAACATCACAACGTAACTGGGTGATCATAAAGTTGCTCTACAGGTATCTCCGAAGGTGTCTGTTGAGTTGGCATGGATCGAGATTAGGATTTGTCACTCCGAGTATCGGAGAGGTATCTCTGGGCCCTCTCAATAATACACATCATAAGAAGCTTGCAAGCAAAGTGACTAAGGAGTTATTTACGAGATGATGTATTACGGAACGAGTAAAGAGACTTGCCAGTAACGAGATTGAAATAGGTATGAAGATACCGACGATCAAATCTCGGGCAAGTAACATACAGACAGACAAAGGGAATTACGTATGTTGTGATAAGGTTGGACCGATAAAGATCTTAGTAGAATATGTAGGAACCAACATCGGCATCAAGGTTCCGCTATTGGTTATTGACTGGAGAGGTGTCTTGGTCATGTCTACAATGTCACGAACCCATAGGGTCTGCACGCTTAATGTTCATTGACGATATAGTATTATGTGAGTTATATGATTTGGTGACCGAATGTTGTTTGGAGTCCTGGATGAGATCACTGACATGACAAGGAGCTCCGGAATGGTTCAGAGGTAATGATTGATATATAGGACGATGTTATTTGGAGACCAGAATGGTTTCGGGTTGTACTTGGTAACCATCGGAACACCGAAAGGGGTTCCGGGACGTCTATGGGCCTAATGGGCCAAGGAGAGGCACACACCAGCCCACAACGGGGCTAACGCTCCATCTCCCTGGCCGCTATCCCTAGGGGAAGGAAAGGGGGAGGGTTGGCCACTCCTGCCTTTCCCTCCTGATGAGAGAAAGGATGGGGGCACCACCTCCCCCTGCCTTCCTCCCGTGCGGCAAATAAGGGGCACGGAAAATGGCAGGAGCCCAAGGGGGATTCGGCCTCCCTTGGGGCATCTCCTGGCTGCCTCCCCTCTCCCCCCACCTATATATATGTGGGAGGGGCACACTAGGACACGATAATCTCTTACCCGTGTGCGGCGCCCCTCTCCATAGTTTTGTCCCTCGGTCATAATTTCGGAGTGCTTAGGCGAAGCCCTACGGAGATAGCATCATCAGCACCATCACCATGCCATTGTGCTGCTGGAACTCATATACTACTTCGACAGTCTTGCTGGATCAAGAAGGCGAGGACGTCAACGAGCTGAACGTGTGCTGAACACGGAGGTGTCGTACGTTTTGGATCGAGAAGAAGTTCGACTACATCAACTGCGTTAATAAATGCTTCCGCTTATGGTCTACGAGGGTACGTAGACACACTCTCCCCTCTCGTAGCTATGCATCTCCATGGATAGATCTTGCGTGTGCGTAGAATTTTTTTTGTTTTCCATGCAACGTTCCCCAACAAGCTGTTGTTTTTTGAAGGTCTAAGGTAAACGAGTTTCCGAGATTCTTGGTTATGTGTTGAGGAGGTGGTACATTTGGAGCATAGAATTCTGCTAGGACTTGTGTGATGGTATTTTTCTCCTTATACTTTTTACACCGGATTGCACCAAAAATTTTGGGAGTTCCTAGGTGGGAATTCAAGTAGTCAACCAGGAATTATTTCTGACAGATGTATGATTTGAGGTTGGAGTCCAATGCCTAGTGGTTCGCTTGTCATTGTCAATTTACAGTGGTCGCGTGGCTTCTTAAAGAGTCCCTAGCTATAACGACTTGGGGACGTCTCATTTATCATTCGTGATGTCCACTGTACGTCGTGCCCAGGGGGCCTCATCATGAACACTTTGGACAAAATCTATGTCATATGTTTGTCTCGAGTTCGTTAACTTGTTCGCTAATTCTAACTTTATTCCAAGTGGCTTCTCAATCAGTTGATGAATCATCTTACCTTCGGAATGCATTCGTTCAAACTTTTATGTTCAGATGCTAATTGTGAAGACTATATGTTGCACCTGTCTAGCCCTTGATTCAGTTTTGCATTTATTCAATGGTGGTGCTAACGATTGTCATCATCCCCAGGATGGCTCCCGCAACTCATGCTAACTCGGCTCGGGGCGAAGAAGGCGGGGAAGAATGCCCACCCTCCCAACCTCCACCTCTGAGGGCGTGGCAAGCCTTGATGGCGGCCACCAACACCAATACTCAGAAGTTGATTCAGCTTATGCAATATCGCAACCAAAGAAATAAGGCCAAGTCAACAACAACAATGAACCTCAATTTGCAACTCACAGTCAGTTCCTTGCAAATCAGCCTAAGACATTCAATGCTTGTGCCAAGCCAATGGATGTGAGACGCCCGGATAATCAAGCTACAGTAAACCTCTGCTAATGGTGCCACGTCACCTCGGTTACTGTTGATAACTGGAGTTAGTTAAAAAACGATTCAAATTAAAATCTAAAATATAGGCAAACAGTAAAATTTTCTAATATCAAAACTAAAATGTTCGGGTTGTGTCAAATAAATCGTAAGTAATTATGGTGGAGAAACCAATCTTTGATAAAATATTTAAAGGCTCTAAAACAATTAAAACAATAGAGAAAACAATTAAACAAATGCCTATTGAATTTATAAAATGCCAAAACTATTTTATTATGGGTTAAGGATTAATCTCACAGTAGTTTGTTGATAAATACAAATTTAGGCACTAGTGGTAATTTTTGTAAAAACAAAAAAAATAAAAGAAAAGAAATTACAAAAGAGAAAAACAAACAAAAAAAGAAATGAAAAGAAAACCCCCGGCCAATTGGGCTTTGGCCCACCAGGCCGCAACCCACCGGGCCGCCAGGCCGGCCCACCCTGCCGCGCCCTCGCCCCCCTTATCCACTCCCTTCCCCAAACCCTAACCCCACAAACCCACTCCCCACTCTCCCTTCCCCCGATCCCCTCCTGGATCGTGGATCGGGTTCGACCCCCATCGCCGTCGCCTCGCTGCAACGCCACCCCCGGCGAGCGCCGCACCGTGCCTAAGGACCGCCGCCTCCGCCCGCCCGCTCCTCCAGGGTCGCCGCACCGAGCCTCTCTGCCGGATTCCCCTCGTCCCGATCTGGATCGACGCCTCAGCCGGTCCCTGACGCTGCCGCTCGGAGTTCTTCCCCTCGTCGGTCCGCCTCCGTCGCCTCGTCCCCGTCGTCCTCCCCACGCCCCGCTGCCAGTGCCCTGCATCGCATGTGAGCACCCCATCCATCCATCCCCGTCTCCCTGCTCGTGCGCACTCACCGCGCTCGTCGTTCCCGCGCGCGACCGAAGCCCCTCGCGCGCCCGAGTCCTCGCCCTGCCACAGCTGCCCCGCTCCCTCCCCTCGCGCTCGCCCGCGCCGACGCGAGCCCGGGTCGCCCGTCGTCCCGCACCGGCCAGGCCTACCCCGCGACCTGCCGTGCCGCGCTGGCCGCGCCTCCCCGGCAGCCCCTGCTCGCTCCGCTCGCCGGCCCTTGCTGCCGCTGGACCAGCAGCGGCCGCGGCCACAGCCGCCGGCGCCTACCGCGCTCCCCCGCGCCTGCCGAAGGCCGCCACGGCTCGTCTCGCCGGCGCGCGTGCCCCGCAACTCCCCACGCCCGGTGCTGCTCCCGTTGTCGCCGGCCACCGAGGCCCCAGGCGCGCTCGCCCTCGCCTCTCATGACGTCGGGTGCGAGCACCTGCTGCACCCCCCTGAGCCACTGACACGGGGACCCGACCCCTAGAACGTAAAATAAAAAGATATAAAAAAAGGAATAAAAAATATAATATATTAAAAATAATTAATTAATTAAAGAATTAATTAACCTAATTAATTTTTGATTAATTAAACTAATCTAATAACTAAACTAATTAAACTATTAGTTAATTAATTAATCAGTCAATGACAGGTGGGTCCCGCACGTCAGTCTGACCCAGTCAACGCCCTGTTGACTGCTGACATCATGCTGACGTCATGATGACGTCAGCAGGCACTATTATGGATAATGTTGAATTAAATAAATTAAATAAATACTAAAATGATTTAAGGTTTTAGAAAATCATATAAAATAAACCGTAGCTCAGATGAAAATACTTTCTACATGAAAGTTGCTCAGAACGACGAGACGAATCCGGATACGCAGCCCGTTCTTCCGCCACACATCCGTAGCATAGCAAACCTGTAAACTTTCACCTCCGGTTCATCTGTCCGAAAACGCGAAACACCGAGGATACTTCCTCGGATGTTTCCCCTTTCGCCGGTATCAGCTATCCCTACGTTAGGTCACCCCTAGCACAACGTATCGCCGCGTCTTGCTTTGTGTTACCTTCGATTGCTCTGTTATTTATTGTGTTCCCCCTCCGTTACTCCTTTCCGGTAGACTCCGAGACCGCTGCCGATGTTCGTGTGTTCGACTACATCGAAGACGACCCCTCCTACTTGCCAGAACAACCAGGCAAGCCCCCCCCCTTGATCACCAGATATCGCCTATTCCTTCTCTATACTGCTTGCATTAGAGTAGTGTAGCATGTTACTGTTTTCGGTTAATCCTATACTGATGCATAGCCTGTCATTGTTGCTACAGTTGTTATCCTTACCTGCTATCCTACTGCTTAGTATAGGATGCTAGTGTTCCATCAGTGGCCCTACACTCTTGTCCGTCTGCCATGCTATACTACTGGGCCGTGATCACTTTGGGAGGTGATCACGGGTATATACTATATACATTATACATGACACATGTGGTGACTAAAGTCGGGTCGGCTCGAGGAGTACCCGCAAGTGATTCTGATGAGGGGGCTGAAAGGACAGGTGGCTCCACCCCGGTAGAGGTGGGCCTAGGTTCCTGACGGCCCCCGACTGTTACTTTATGGCGGAGCGACAGGGCAGGTTGAGACCACCTAGGAGAGAGGTGGGCCTGGCCCTGGTCGGCGTTCGCGGATAAATAACACGCATAACGAGTTCTTGATATTTGATCTGAGTCTGGCCATTTGGTCTATACGCACTAACCATCTACGCGGGAGTAGTTATGGGTATCCCGGCGTCGTGGTATCAGCCGAAGCCTTCGTGACGTCAGCGACTGAGTGGCGCGCGCCGTGTTGGACTGCTTTGACGTAACCGCCGTGATCGTGTGGGTTGCTAGGTCTGCTCGCGGCCGCGTTCGCAACGTGCAGGTGTGCTATGGGCGATGGGCTCAGACCCCTGTGCGCTTAGGATTAGACCGGCATGCTGACCGCTCTGTTGTGCTTAGGTAGGGCTGCGACGTGTTGATCTTCCGAGGCCGGGCATGACCCAGGAAAGTGTGTCCGGCCGAATGGGATCAAGCGTGTTGGGTTATGTGGTGCACCCCTGCAGGGAAGTTTATCTATTCGAATAGCCGTGTCCCTCGGTAAAAGGACGACCCGGAGTTGTACCTTGACCTTATGACAACTAGAACCGGATACTGAATAAAATACACCCTTCCAAGTGCCATATACATCCCGGTGATCGCTCTCTAACAGGGCGACGAGGAGGGGATCGCCGGGTAGGATTATGCTATGCGATGCTACTTGGAGGACTTCAACCTACTCTCTTCTACATGCTGCAAGATGGAGGCTGCCAGAAGCGTAGTCTTTGACAGGATTAGCTATCCCCCTCTTATTCTGGCATTCTGCAGTTCAGTCTACTGACTCGTCTGTGATCGAGCACTTGTATTCGAGCCCTCGAGGCCCCTGGCATGTATTATGATGCTTGTATGACTTATTTATGTTTTAGAGTTGTGCTGTGATATCTTCCCGTGAGTCCCTGATCTTGGTCGTACACATTTGCGTGCATGATTAGTGTACGGTCAAATCGGGGGCGTCACAAGTTGGTATCAGAGCCGACTGCCTGTAGGAATCCCCCTTTCCAACTCCTTGGCCGAAGTTGAGTCTAGTCAGTGAAAACTGTTTTACTAACATGGCTGTGTGGCTTACGGGCCCACGTCGCCATTGGGTGGTAGTAGGATCTTTTATTCCTCAACCTATACTCTGGGACTTTGACATCTTTTCTATTCGGGTTAAATGAATTTTGCTAAATCTAACATTAGGATCTCGTTATCACTTTCACCCGGAGAGCCCCTTATTACAGATGATCGTCTGCTGCACCAGAAAGATCCGAAGATACTCTCCGATGTTCTCTTGAGACTTTATGGTGTCGCTTTTGCAATTCCCTTCCACCGATAAACCCCTGTGGATAACCACGTATACTCGCCATTCATACAATGCTTCCCAGTTGATCTTGTTATTACAAGATACCCCGAAATTCTCTTTGCTGCTCTGAGAATCCTTTGAGCTTACTGCCTTGATGTTCTTTGTCACCTGAATACCCTTACGGATAATTCTCGCACTTATCGAGTATCCGCTCATTCCCCAATTGTTCATGTGTTTCACAATTGTCTTCGAAATACTATTCGATCCTCCAAAAATCCTTAGTAGCTTATTGCTCTGCAATACTTGTCTGCTTGCATGATGGATGCTTTCCATATGTCTGGCAATATTCGTTAGTATCCTTAGGCACTGTCATTTTGATCCTTTTGATTCAACATGAGTGCGAATGCACGCAATCATCAGTTGATCCTTTGAAATTATCTTTCCGGCTCAGACGTCATTTTAAACATGAGCTGGATCTCGACCAATCAAATTTGCCATCGATTGTACCCGTAAGTTTATTCGACTTGCCCATCCTCAATCAGAGCGTTTGCTTCTTATCCCTTGAATTTGAAATTATACTTCCTTTGCATTGAGCTTGAGTTAGTCAGTTGTTTCTATAATCAGATCCCTTGTGGACCACCAGACCCTTTTGTCGGATTTTATCCGACAATGTCCTTCATACTCAATATCCTTGTGAGCCTTTCCACGGATATATAATGCCTTTGGTAAATTGTATCCTCTGCTTTTTCAACCATGCTCTACTTTCGAGCCTGTGTTTATTACTCCTGAAGGTTGTGTTATATGTCCCTACAAGACCTTGATGGGTTGAACCTATGCCTTCCTTGATATGTGTGAACTTGAAAGTTTGCACGAGTCATAGTCTTCTGCTATTTTGCCAGATAAAATTTCAACACTACAACTTCTTCGAAAATGAGAAGTGAATGGAAGGTTATACATTGAAGAAGTGGGAGTCGACCTTGAACTTTGTGTTCATGCCCATGGACACGATGTAGATCCTACCGTAGAAGCTTCTTGTAATATTAACTGATTCATTGATATAATATCATCTCGTATCTATGAATTGATCCTTTGCAATGGTGGTTCCGACCATGTTCTCCTTTAAATACCATTTCTTGGACAAGTTAAAGCACTTGTCTTTTGCAAGTCAATACACCATTCCAACCTCTACCTTGATCTACCGTCGAGTATTTCCCTCTGGTATCTCGAGAATATCTAAGAACTGTGTTGCATCTTATGAGTCTTCATCAGCTATTATTTCTCACTGATTCCAATTTTTCATGGGCTCTGAGTTATTAAACACTCAAAGACACCGATAACCGAACCGAGTCCGCACTACGGTTCAACAACTCTTAGTAATCTTCTTTACATACGAGTTTGTACCCGATCACGTCATTCCTAGCCTGTTTGGCTATATCATTATCGTGCTAAATTTTAACTGTGCTACATGGTCCTTCTTCCCGAAGCACAATTTTTGACGATGAGCTAAGCTTACATCGATCTTCCTCATCATATCATTTCGCCTTAAAAACAGCAAGCTTGATTTTGAGTTTGTGTCGTATCTGTGGCTCCAATAATCTTTTGTTGCACCAGTCCTTCTGCGTGATGCAATCGTTGTTCAATTGCTTCTTCGTGGATCCTCTCAACAACAAATTGTCGTGATCATCATCAACATTTTGACTCCTTCCAGGATTTCAATGGAATTCTAGATGATAAGTGCCATCCTCGTTCCTTGGTAATTTGGGTTACCATCAACATCATCCTTACCTTCCTTTCATCACAAACTTGTTCATGTTATGGATGCAAATTGCTATCCAGCTTGTATTACAATCTACCTTGTAGTATTACTGCCGTTTTGTCAAGGATGTTGTGAGGATTGCCCCACCTCTTGAGAATTCTCGATATAAGTGATACTTCACCATCACCATTCTTTCTTGGTCCCCGTGTTGTTCCTAACAGGAATACCGACAGATGGACTAGGAATTTTAAAAACTGCTAGCAACCTTATTGCTTTGAAGTTAATGGTCAACATTTCAATCTTAGACCATTGGTTATCGAATCGCCATTCTAACATTGTTTGTGCTACCTAAGTCCATATTTCGGGTGCACCGTCAACCAATGTTTAATCGTGTATGTTTCCTCGAGCATACCTCATTATATCATTTGAACTGACAAAAGCTATCTCCTTGTTCACATAATTGTGGAAATCCATCTTCTGGAAATCTCGATGAATTGTCGCTGAGACCATCAGCCACCTCCTAACCCTCCCCTTGAATTAATGATGAACTTTTGTTTCAGAACTAGCTTCCATGGTTCATTTCCCGAGAAATCTTACGATGTCTTCTCGTCAATTTGTGTCGCACCTTTTTCTTCTCAGGCATCCTAAGTCTGAGGTATCGTGACACCAATCAGATCTGAATCTCGGTCAGATATGATGGTTGGAACATATTTCCAAGAGTTATAACATTGGTCTCTACATAACCCGGTAAGGTGGTGTCTTTGCTTAGCACCCCTAGCCAGGGGACCTTTCCTTATAATTTCCTTTTTAGCAAGGTTAGCTATTCTTCCAGGGGGAAATTGTAAGACTTACTCTATAAGTTGTTCCTGATGGATCCTTTGTGTATCCATGGCCTGATCTTACCTATTGACCATGTCAATGCTATCTCGAAGCATGTCTATGGTACTCGGATTTTCAACAGGAACATTTGAAGCCCGATGCTAAATGTTTCTTGCTCAATTATCCAAACACCGTTGTATGGGTAATGACATGAAATTTCCCTCACCTTACCTAAAGAGTTTTCTACATTATATCCTGTCCTGGATATCATGCTCTGCTTGCCCTTGGGGAGGATATACCTTTGAAATATGTGTTTAAACACATTTTCCTTTCCATTGTTCTGTTTAATCTGATAATCATATTTCCTTCCATTGTTCTTTAATCTGATAATCATATTTCCTTTCCATTGTTTGGTTTAACCTTTCTGGTGATCTATATGATCTAAGCAGTAGTATTCTCCTGCTTATGTAAACACCTCGGTGTACAGTTCTGTCAGTAAGACCCTGTTACTATTGTCGATGACATTCCGGTAACCACCGATGGACGAGAACTTTGCCTATTGGTCCGCCTCGTTCAACGAGCAGGAAAAATGGTTCTCTTCGTCCCTCGCCCTTGGTATCGACGTTGTTGCCGACATAATCGACAGGCTACCCTCTGACATGTTTTGCTATCATGACCGTGTAAGATGCCAACGACCTTTCTACTTTTAATCCACATGGTGGGCCCATAACCCACAGTTCCACAGGATCGAAACCTGACTCTCCTGTACACCCCCTGTTCCCAAGGTTGTTCCTCGCGCGTGGCCTCGTATATAATTCACGAGTCACCTCCCGAGAGATCATCAGTTCTGGTATCAGACACAAAACTTACTCCCATTGATCTGGACCCCTTTTACACTTTGTTTCAGGCATCGAACGATTGCCTACCCGCTTGAAACTTCTCATGGTACCTTCTTACTTTGCTCTCGATATTTTCTTAAAGTTCCAGTTCGAGAGTTACTTTCCGCCACCTTCCCCGATGTTAGCTACCAGATAGTCAACCTTGCAGAGGTCCCATTCTTCCAGAATACCCCCTTATTCTTTCGTAAGTACGATGGAGTTCCCGAAGAAAGGACGACAACTTCATCATGATGACCTGAAACAGCAGAATGAAGACATCAATGTAATGGATCAACCTCTTCGAGAAGAACAACCAAGACCAAGAACACTCCCTAGAATTTCGTAACCCGAACCTTCCCCCTTTACTTCCCTCTTAAATCTCGGGACGAGATTTCTTGTAGTGGAGGAGAATTGTGACGCCCGGATAATCAAGCTACAGTAAACCTCTGCTAATGGTGCCACGTCACCTCGGTTACTGTTGATAACTGGAGTTAGTTCAAAAACGATTCAAATTAAAATCTAAAATATAGGCAAACAGTAAAATTTTCTAATATCAAAACTAAAATGTTCGGGTTGTGTCAAATAAATCGTAAGTAATTATGGTGGAGAAACCAAGCTTTGATAAAATATTTAAAGGCTCTAAAACAATTAAAACAATAGAGAAAACAATTAAACAAATGCCTATTGAATTTATAAAATGCCAAAACTATTTTATTATGGGTTAAGGATTAATCTCACAGTAGTTTGTTGATAAATACAAATTTAGGCACTAGTGGTAATTTTTGTAAAAACAAAAAAAAATAAAAGAAAAGAAATTACAAAAGAGAAAAACAAACAAAAAAAAAATGAAAAGAAAACCCCCGGCCAATTGGGCTTTGGCCCACCAGGCCGCAACCCACCGGGCCGCCAGGCCGGCCCACCCTGCCGCGCCCTCGCCCCCCTTATCCACTCCCTCCCCCAAACCCTAACCCCACAAACCCACTCCCCCCTCTCCCTTCCCCCGATCCCCTCCTGGATCGTGGATCGGGTTCGACCCCCATCGCCGTCGCCTCGCTGCAACGCCACCCCCGGCGAGCGCCGCACCGTGCCTGAGGACCGCCGCCTCCGCCCGCCCGCTCCTCCAGGGTCGCCGCACCGAGCCTCTCTGCCGGATTCCCCACGTCCCGATCTGGATCGACGCCCTGAGCCGGTCCCTGACGCTGCCGCTCGGAGTTCTTCCCCTCGTCGGTCCGCCTCCGTCGCCTCATCCCCGTCGTCCTCCCCACGCCCCGCTGCCAGTGCCCTGCATCGCATGTGAGCACCCCATCCATCCATCCCCGTCTCCCTGCTCGTGCGCACTCACCGCGCCCGTCGTTCCCGCGCGCGACCGAAGCCCCTCGCGCGCCCGCGTCCTCGCCCTGCCACTGCTGCCCCGCTCCCTCCCCTTGCGCTCGCCCGCGCCGACGCGAGCCCGGGTCGCCCGTCGTCCCGCACCGGCCAGGCCTCCCCGCGACCTGCCGTGCCGCGCTGGCCGCGCCTCCCCGGCAGCCCCTGCTCGCTCCGCTCGCCGGCCCTTGCTGCCGCTGGACCAGCAGCGGCCGCGGCCACAGCCGCCGGCGCCTACCGCGCTCCCCCGCGCCTGCCGAAGGCCGCCACGGCTCGTCTCGCCGGCGCGCGTGCCCCGCAACTCCCCACGCCCGGTGCTGCTCCCGTTGTCGCCGGCCACCGAGGCCCCAGGCGCGCTCGCCCTCGCCTCTCATGACGTCGGGTGCGAGCACCTGCTGCACCCCCCTGAGCCACTGACACGGGGACCCGACCCCCAGAACGTAAAATAAAAAGATATAAAAAAAGGAATAAAAAATATAATATAATAAAAATAATTAATTAATTAAAGAATTAATTAACCTAATTAATTTTTGATTAATTAAACTAATCTAATAACTAAACTAATTAAACTATTAGTTAATTAATTAATCAGTCAATGACAGGTGGGTCCCGCACGTCAGTCTGACCCAGTCAACGCCCTGTTGACTGCTGACATCATGCTGACGTCATGATGACGTCAGCAGGCACTATTATGGATAATGCTGAATTAAATAAATACTAAAATGATTTAAGGTTTTAGAAAATCATATAAAATAAACCGTAGCTCAGATGAAAATACTTTCTACATGAAAGTTGCTCAGAACGACGAGACGAATCCGGATACGCAGCCCGTTCTTCCGCCACACATCCGTAGCATAGCAAACCTGTAAACTTTCACCTCCGGTTCATCTGTCCGAAAACGCGAAACACCGAGGATACTTCCCCGGATGTTTCCCCTTTCGCCGGTATCAGCTATCCCTACGTTAGGTCACCCCTAGCACAACGTATCGCCGCGTCTTGCTTTGTGTTACCTTCGATTGCTCTGTTATTTATTGTGTTCCCCCTCCGTTACTCCTTTCCGGTAGACTCCGAGACCGCTGCCGATGTTCGTGTGTTCGACTACATCGAAGACGACCCCTCCTACTTGCCAGAACAACCAGGCAAGCCCCCCCCCCTTGATCACCAGATATCGCCTATTCCTTCTCTATACTGCTTGCATTAGAGTAGTGTAGCATGTTACTGTTTTCGGTTAATCCTATACTGATGCATAGCCTGTCATTGTTGCTACAGTTGTTATCCTTACCTGCTATCCTACTGCTTAGTATAGGATGCTAGTGTTCCATCAGTGGCCCTACACTCTTGTCCGTCTGCCATGCTATACTAGTGGGCCGTGATCACTTTGGGAGGTGATCACGGGTATATACTATATACATTATACATGACACATGTGGTGACTAAAGTCGGGTCGGCTCGAGGAGTACCCGCAAGTGATTCTGATGAGGGGGCTGAAAGGACAGGTGGCTCCACCCCGGTAGAGGTGGGCCTGGGTTCCTGACGGCCCCCGACTGTTACTTTATGGCGGAGCGACAGGGCAGGTTGAGACCACCTAGGAGAGAGGTGGGCCTGGCCCTGGTCGGCGTTCGCGGATAAATAACACGCATAACGGGTCCTTGATATTTGATCTGAGTCTGGCCATTTGGTCTATACGCACTAACCATCTACGCGGGAGTAGTTATGGGTATCCCGGCGTCGTGGTATCAGCCGAAGCCTTCGTGACGTCAGCGATTGAGTGGCGCGCGCCGTGTTGGACTGCTTTGACGTAACCGCCGTGATCGTGTGGGTTGCTAGGTCTGCTCGCGGCCGCGTTCGCAACGTGCAGGTGTGCTATGGGCGATGGGCTCAGACCCCTGTGCGCTTAGGATTAGACCGGCGTGCTGACCGCTCTGTTGTGCTTAGGTAGGGCTGCGACGTGTTGATCTTCCGAGGCCGGGCATGACCCAGGAAAGTGTGTCCGGCCGAATGGGATCAAGCGTGTTGGGTTATGTGGTGCACCCCTGCAGGGAAGTTTATCTATTCGAATAGCCGTGTCCCTCGGTAAAAGGACGACCCGGAGTTGTACCTTGACCTTATGACAACTAGAACCGGATACTGAATAAAATACACCCTTCCAAGTGCCATATACATCCCGGTGATCGCTCTCTAACAGGGCGACGAGGAGGGGATCGCCGGGTAGGATTATGCTATGCGATGCTACTTGGAGGACTTCAACCTACTCTCTTCTACATGCTGCAAGATGGAGGCTGCCAGAAGCGTAGTCTTTGACAGGATTAGCTATCCCCCTCTTATTCTGGCATTCTGCAGTTCAGTCTACTGATATGGTCCTTTACACATATACCCATGCATATGTAGTGTAGCTCCTTGCTTGTGAGTACTTTGGATGAGTACTCACGGTTGCTTTTCTCCCTCTTTTTCCTTTTCTATACCGGATTGTCGCAACCAGTTGCTGGAGTCCGGGAGCTAGAGATCCTGAGGATGATTCTACATGGTGCTCGGCTTCGAGGAGTAGTTAGGAGGTCCCAGGCAGGAGGCCTTGCCTTTTCGGTCGTTGCTACTTTTGTGCTAGCCTTCTTAAGGCAAACTTGTTTAACTTATGTCTGTACTCAGATATTATTGCTTCCGCTGACTCGTTTGTGATCGAGCACTTGTATTCGAGCCCTCGAGGCCCCTGGCTTGTATTATGATGCTTGTATGACTTATTTATGTTTTAGAGTTGTGCTGTGATATCTTCCCGTGAGTCCCTGATCTTGGTCGTACACATTTGCGTGCATGATTAGTGTACGGTCAAATCGGGGGTGTCACAGGATGTCGACGATTGGCTCGTCGACATCAACAGACATTTGGAATGCAGCAAGTCATGCCTAAGGACTATGTCAAGTTTGCTACCTTCCAACTCAAGAACCAGGCAGTTGATTGGTGGCAATAGTACAAGGACTCCAGAGGGGGTCAAGTGGTCAGCTGGACCTACTTCTGCTGTGATTTCCGAGCTCATCACATCCCAACAAGTGTCACTAAGGTCATGCGTGAGAAATTTCACAATCTAAAGCAAGGCAGCATGTCCGTCTATTAGTACAACATTCAATTATAGAATCTTGCTTGGTATGCCAAGCAAGACTTTTCTGATGATAACAGCAAGATATATCAATTCAGGGATGGTCTTAGAGAGGATGTTCATTTTGCTCTCATTCATTCCGAGCAGACCAAGTTTGACTAGTTCTATAACATGGCTTTCAAGCAAGAATCAACTCAGATCAAGTTTGAACCTTCTAAGAAGAGACTCAGAGATGCAGTTCACTCCTCGTCCTCCTCTCAAGTGGTTGCTAAGTAGTAGAAGTTTTTGTTCCTGCCTCCTCCTATGTTACTTCCTCCTTTTCAGCAGAAACAGCTCCGTGGTCGTGGTTCTTCCCACCCACCCAACCTATTCTACGAGCAGAGACATCAGGCTCCGAGGACAGGCGGTCCTCCTCATCGCCCACTCTTAGATGTTACTTGTCACAGGTGTGATCTAAAAGGACACTTCACAACCAAGTGCACCAACCAGAGGTGCCTTCCGCCTCCTCCTCCTCGCAAACTTCCAAGCAATGCAATGGTGAAGCATAATCCCAAGTATGCAAGAGTGAACATGGTGAACTCAGCTCAAGCAGAGGAGTCTTCCGAAGTGATCATGGGTACTCTCCTAGTTAACTCTTTTACCGCTAAAGTGTTATTTGATTCTGGTGCATCACATTCTGTCATTTCAAGACCTTTGCATCAAAGCATGAGTTGTTTTTTCAAGCATTGCCTAGGCTATTGTTCGTTGTTTCTCCGGGTGCATTGATGAATTTCAATAGTTTTATTCCATATGTCGCCATCAAGATGAGTAATTATTCTTTTTTGGCTTCTCCGATGGTTCTTGCGAATTCTAATATTGATCTTATCCTCGGCATGGATTGGCTTTCTAAGGAAAAGGCTTCTCTTGATTATGCTGCCAAGGAAGTTAAATTGACTCATGCTTCTGAAGAGGTGATTATCTTCATTGCTCGTGATAACACCGTTCAACTATTCTCTCTCAGTGAGCAAGGCAAGATTAATGACATATCTCAAATTCCAGTGGACTGTGAATATGAGGGTGTATTTCCAGAAGAATTGCCAGGAATGCCTCCGAACCGAGCTATTGAGTTTGTGATTGAACTCGAGCCCAGTACAAAACCCGCTTGTAGACGTCCATATAAGCTTGGGCCAGTAGAGCTGACAGAGTTGAAGAAATGGCTCGATGAACAAGAGCATCTGGGTCTGATCAGACCAAGTTCATCTCCTTGGGGATGTGGAGTTTTCTTTGTCAAGAAGAAGGATGGCACACAAAGAATTTGCATCAATTACCGCCCCTTGAATAAGAAGACAATAAAGAATAAATATCTACTCCCCAATATCAATGAATTATTCAAGGAGCTGAAAGGTGCTAAGGTGTTCTCTAAGCTCGATCTTCATATGGGCTCTCATCGAATCCGAATTCGTGAAGAAGCCATTATGAAAACTACTTTCAGGACAAGCTTTGGCTCTTATGAGTACACGGTGATGTCCTTAGGTCTTGCAAATGCACCTCCAAAACTTTCTCCAGAATGATTAACTATGTATTCGGCCCATACACAAACAAGTTCATCCTCATCTACCTTGATGACATCCCGATTTTCTTTGAGACCCAAGAAGAACATGCAGAGTATCTTCACTTGGTACTTGACAAGCTTGGGAGCATCAGTTCTATGTAAAATTCTGAAAGTGTGAATTTTGGATCAAGGAGGTACTCTACCTCGGTCACATTATCTCTGCCGAGGGCATCTAAATAAATCCTGAAAAGGTTGAATCTATTGTCAACTAGCAACCTCCTTAAAATGTTGAGGAACTTTGAAGCTTTCTCGGGCTTGCATTCTATTGCATAAGGTTCATGGAGAACTTCTCCAAGATTGCCAAGCCTTTGTCTAAACTCCTCCAGAAGAACGTCAAATGCGCTTGGACTCCTAAGTGTGATGTTGCTCTCAAGACACTCAAGGAGAAGTTGGTTTCAGCTCCATTCCTTACTCCTCCCGATGAATCCAAGCCCTTCCAAATGTTCTGTAATGCCTCATTGCAAGGTCTCAGTGCGGTTCCTATGCAAGACAAGAAAGTTGTGGCTTATACTTCTCTGCAGTTGAAGGCAAATGAGGGAAATACACAACTCATGATTTGGAGTTGGCGGCAGTTGTCCATGCTTTGATAATTTGGAGGCATCTATTGTTGGGCAGACACGTTGAAGTCTATACCGATCACAAGACCTCGAAATATATCTTCACTCTGCCCAACCTCAATCTCTGTCAAACTCGTTGGGTTGAGATGATTCAAGAATAAAACCCAAGCAGTGAGTACACTCTAGGGATAGACAACGTCATTGCAGATGCTTTGAGCAGAAAAGCATATCGCAACGGCCTCATTCTCAAACCGGTCCAGCCCGATCTTTGTCAAGCATTCAGGAAGCTCAACCTTCAATTCATTCCTCAAGGATTCCTTGCCAACCTTCAAGTCACTCCAACTTTGGAGGATCAAATTTGTGAAGCTCAACTCCTTAATACCATGGTGAAGCAGGTGAAAGATGGTGTTGCCAAGGGCATTTCAAAGTACAAGTGCTATCGCGTTGATGACAAAAACACCATGTTCTTCGAGGACCGGCTAGTGGTTCCAAAGGGTGATATGAGGAGAGTCATAATGGATGAAGCACATAATTCCCTCCTTTCCATTCATCCAGGCAGCTCTAATATGTATCATGACCTCAAGCAGGCTTTCTGGTGGACTCATATGAAACATGAGATTGCTCAGTTTGTCAATGAGTGTGATGTCTGCCGTAGAGTGAAAGCAGAACAGCAACGTCCAACAGGACTCCTCCAACCCTACCTATTACTGAGTGGAAGTTCGACCACACTAAGATGGTATTTTTCACTGGTTTTCCCAAATCCAAGAGAGGGAATGACGCTATCTTTGTTGTCATTGACAAACTCACAAAAGTGGCTCACTTCCTACCAGTCAAGGAATCTATCACTGCAGCTCAGTTGGCGGAGTGGTACACTTCCAGAGTGGTCTCGTTGCATGCAATTCCTCAGTTGACCTCCTCAGACCATGGAAGCATCTTCACTTCCAAGTTTTGGGATTCCTTCTAGAAGGCTATGGGCACCAACATCTGTTTCAGCACCTCTTTTCACCCGCAAACAAGTGGCAAAGTTGAAAGGCTCAATCAAATCCTTGGAGATATGCTCAGAATGTGTGTCATCTCTTTTGGCATGAAGTAGGAAGATTGCCTTCCATTTGCCGAGTTGTCCTACAACAATAGTTTCCAAGAAAGTTTGGGCAAGGCCCCATTCAAAATTCAATATGGCAAAAAGTGTCGTACTCCCCTCAGCTGGACCGAGACCAGAGAGCGTCAATTTCTCGGTAATGACTTGATCACAAAAGCTGAGGATATGTGTCGAGTCATCCGTGAGAACCTCAAAGTAGCGCAATTGTGCCAGAAGAGTTACTACGATAGCAAGCACCGCGACTTGGTGTTCAAGATTGGAGACCGTGTCTATCTCTGAGTCTCTCCCATGAAGGGCACTCAACAATTCGGTATCAAAGGGAAGCTTAACCGAAGATATGTGGGTCCTTTAAAAATTGTTGGCAAAAAAGGTGACCTTTCCTACCAACTCGAGCTCCCTTCCAATTTCTCAAATGTGCACGATGTGTTTCATGTGTCACAACTTCGCAAGTGCTTCAAGACACCCTAGCGCACCATCGACTTCGAAGATACTGATCTCCAAGAGGACTTATCCTATCGTGACCATCCCATTGCCATTCTTGAAGAAAACGAGCACAAAACTCGCAAAAGTTAATCAAGTTCCTCAAAGTAAAGTGGTCACGTCATTCTGACTGAGAAGCTACTTGGGAACATGAGGATCATCTCTGTTCCGAATATCCTAATTTCTTCTATTCCTAGATCTTGGGACGAGATCCTTTTGTAGTGGGGGAGAGTTGTAACACCCCAAGTGTAATCCTTCCCATTTTGTAACCTTTCCAACCTTTGTCATGAGTGTTTCCATGTGGGTTTTATGATTTATGGCTTCATTGTCTTGTTTTGTATGGTTTCTTTTTAATTGTTGCATGCCATGACCATGCGAGTGGATTGTCTATTCTTCCATCATATTTTATTGCATTGTGGCATCCATGTTGTTGCCATGATCATCATGTGCATTGAACTCTACATTATGTTGTTGCTTTCTCTATGTATATGTCCCATGCACCATCACCTCCTCTTACTTCTTCTCTTTTCTTCTTTATGCAAGTGACCATATTTTCCTACCTCAAATAAATGCTCATTCTTTCCCTTTAAATCTTTCACCATATGCCGGGACCCCGATCCTAAGTCACACCGGTCTAGCATGTAACACATCATATTACTTTGCGGCCTCATGAACGGTATTCCCACGACTGCAGCCTTACCTTGGTTGGGACCGTTTGCACCTTTTGGCTCACATATATGATAGTGTCACTAGCATCCATATGACAGAGAACCCAGGCCGACATGACTAGTCGTAAACCCAAGGTGGCACAAACTTACAGGGGCAGGCATACGTAACCCAACAATGAACGTGTCGGTCATCAACGTATGAACCCATGTCGTAGCAAGCTACAAGGACTTAAAGGAACAACACATGCCATTTCCCCAAAGGGACAGACACAGGTACATAGAAGGATACATTATGTAGGGTGGAAACCCTAGGGTGATCTTTCACAAAATGGAGGGATCCTATGAAGAACACGAAGAACACGAGGGGAAAACGCGAGAGAAAGACACTCAAATCAACGAGAACAATTACACATGTGCTAGATCCATGAACATAAAGAGTGATACAAGATCCAAACGCAACAAAGGATGATACAAGAGGAGGTAGTTTTTCTCCGTGAGGAGGTCTTGGGGGTCTTCCCATGAGGGGTCTTGAATCCAATCGACGGATCTTCTCTAAGGTCGCGGTCTCTTGATGGAGTAGAACTGAATGGATGAGCAAAGCTTTATCTATAAAATGAGCTAATCCTTTGCTAACCCTAGAAAGAGGGAGGATAGGGAGTATAAGTAGTCTTTGAGACGAAGGGGTACATGGGCCTCGGCCCTTTCACTGTGAGCAGACAGGAGGAGCTGGACGTCCGAGCGTCGGGTCGGATGTCCGGGTCTTCACGAGGAGCCGGATGTCTGGGCAGGGGGCCGAATGTCCTAGACGGCGGGGCCGTTTTGGTGCTGTTCGGTGAAGGAGGGTCGGATATCCGAGCCAGGCCGGATGTCCGAGGTCATTGGGCCGGATGTCTGGGACCTGTAGCATTGTGGCTGCTAGGCTGCTGTGTAGGCATCTTCAGGGGCCGGATGTCGGGGCCCTAGGAGCTGCTCTCGGTTTTTTCCGTCGTTCCTCTTCACCCTTGTACTTTGGGATTTGTCCTTCACGTGCATCCTTGAGGGGGCCTTCATGGTACCTAATCATGCACAAAATTCCGGACTTAGGTAGTATCCATGTCTCGAGTGGGTCATATGGAATATCACTAAGGAGAGATGTCAACTCGGTCGCAAGATCTCTAGCTCATGCTTGTATCATCGGTCCTTTTGGCACTTGGTGAGACGATGGTAGGTCCATGGGGATGGCTGTAGGATGCTCCGCATCATCTCCCCCCTTGGGAAAGATCCGACCTCGGATCAAAAGCTTTAGCACCATGGTAGGGAGAGAGATCCTTGACATTGAAGATGTTGCTCATGGAGTGCTTGTCGCATGGTAAGTCGATCTTGTATGCATTGTTGTTGTAGCGCTCGAGCACCATGAAGGGTTCGTCGGCTCGCGGTCATAGCTTGGACTTGCATTTGTTGGGGAAGCATTCCTTGTGAAGGTGCAGCCATACAAGATCTCCAATGTTGAATACCATGGGTTGCTTGTTGATGTTAAGCTTGGTCGCGAGTCGTTGTACTTGGTGTTTGATGGTGTGCCTTGTATCTTCATGCATCTTCTTGAGGTAGCTCACTCGTGCACTTGCGTCCATGTTGATGCGCTCTTGTAGTGGTACAGGTAGAATGTCCAATGGGGACAACGGGTTGAAGCCGTAGTTGACCTCGAAGGGGTACTTGTCGGTAGTAGAGTGTCATGCTCGATTGTAGGCATACTCGACGATGGGTAAACACTCTTCCCACTCCTTGATGTTCTTCTTGATCAACATGCGTAGGAGAGTACATAGAGTCTGGCTCGTGACCTCCGTTTGGCCGTCGGTTTGAGATGGTATGCTGAAGAGAACAAAAGCTTGATTCCGAGCTTGGTGCATAGCGTCTTCCAAAAGTACCGAAGGAACTTGACGTCGCGGTCCGATACGATAGTCTTGGGCACCCCATGTAGACGCAAGATTTCCCTACAAAAAAGATTTACAACATGTGAATCATCGTCTATCTTGTTGCATGGTATGAAATGAGCCATCTTATGGAATTGGTCGACAACAACAAACACGGAATCTTTGCCATTTCGAGTTCTAGGCAAACCAAGCACGATGTCCATACTAATATGTTCCCATGGGTGATATGGAATAGAAAGTGGCATATAGACACCATGGGATTGAGTTTTCGACTTAGCTTTGCGACATGTAGAGCATCGGTTGGTGAAGCGTGAGACGTCGTGGAACATCTTGGGCCAAAACTAGTTCTTGGAGAGCATAGCAAATGTCTTGTCGCATCCAAAGTGTCCCATAAGTCTTCCTCCATGAGATTCTTGCAAAAGTAACAAATGAAGAGAAGACACAGGGATACATAGTTTGGTAGCTCTCATAAGATAACCATCTTTCATGTAATAGCGTTCCCAAGATGTATGCGTCAAACATTTGGCATAAGGGATAGCAAAAGTAGGATCATGCACATATAAGTCTTTTATGTGTTCAAAGCCAATGACATTCAGTTCAAGTTTAGTGACAAGCATGCATTTGCGGGAAAGAGCATCCGCCACAACATTTTCCTTATGTTTGATGTACTTGATGAGATAAGGAAATGACTCTACGAATTCACTCCACTTGGCATGTCGCTTATTCAATTTAGTTTGACCCTTAAGGTATTTAAGCGTTTCATGATCCGTATGGATGACAAATTCATGAGGGCGAAGATAGTGTTCCCACTCACGTAATACTCGGACTAAGGCATATAGCTCTTTGTCATAGACGGGATAATTGAGTTGCGCTCCGGAAAGTTTCTCACTAAAGTAAGCAATTGGGCACTTCTCTTGCATTAACAAACCTCCTATACCGGTGCCACTAGCATCGCAATCAACTTCAAAAGTTTTGTCAAAATTGGGAAAGGCAAGCAAAGGAGCAGGTGTAAGCAAATTCTTAAGCTCATTAAATGCGGCATCTTGGGATGGTCCCCAAACAAATGGTGCATTCTTCTTACTCAAAGCATGTAAAGGGGTTGCAATGGTGCTAAAGTCCTTAACGAATCTACGATAGAAACCGGCTAGGCCAAGGAAACTTCGCACTTGTTGCAAGTTGGTTGGTTGTGGCCAAGTTTTAAAAGCATTTATCTTAGATTCATCGACATGGACACCCTTAGAAGACACAAGGAAACCCAAGAAAACAAGCTTATCGACACCAAAAAGGCAATTGTTCATATTAGCATAAAGGCGCTCTTTTCTAATAGTTTACAAAACGGTTCTAAGATGGGTGACATGATCTTTGAGAGATTTTCTAAACACAAGAACATCGTCAAAATAGACCACAACAGATACGCCAATGTATGGGCGAAGAACAAAATGCATCACACGCATAAAGGTGCCGGGTGCTTTGGATAAACCCATTGGCATGACCAACCATTCATACAAGCCAAACTTTGTTTTGAAAGCGGTTTGCCATTCATCACCTTCTTCGATGCGTATTTGATAGTATCCACTTTTAAGATCAATTTTACAGAAAATTGTGGCTCCACTAAGTTCGTCTAGCATGTCATCAAGGCGTGGAATAGGATATATATATATATATATATATATATATATAACGAACGGTGATGGCATTGATGGGTCTACAATCGGAACACATGCCAAAACTACCGTCTTTCTTAGGCACCAGTATGACCGGTACGGCACAAGGACTTAAACTTTCACGCACATGCCCATTGTCAATGAGTTGTTGTACTTGCCTTTGTATTTCCTTAGTTTCTTCGGGGTTGACACGGTAAGGTGCTTTTTTAGGAAGAGGTGCTCTGGGGTATGAGGTCGATGCGGTGTCTGATGCCTCGTAGTGGAGGTAGTCCCGGAGGTAGCTTATCGAGGAAGACGTCCTTGAATTCCTGCAAGATATTAGACAACACTAAAGGTAGAGAGTGAGAGGTGTTAGTTGGTGTTATGTCGTCCTTACATGATAGGACATAGTGCATGACACTTGATGGTTTCTCACACACTTCTCTCATCTCACTTTTGGTAGCGGATAGCACTAAGTTTCTCTTGTCTCTCATCGTGGAGGCACTCAATTTGGGCTTGTGGCGCTCACTCGCTTTTTGGTCATTCGCTCTCTCACTATTTTCTCCATGGTGGGTGGTTGCTTTCTTGTCGGCGATCACTTGACTTGGTGACATAGGTCACATCACGTACTCCTTTCCCTTCATCTTGAAACTATAATGATTGGTTTGTCCATTGTGGATGATGCCACGGTCGAATTGCCAAGGTCGTCCAAGTAGGAGGTGGCAAACGGACATAGGAACCACATCACACTCCAAGGTGTTTTCATAGGCTCCAATCTTCAAGGAGACTTGAACGGTGTGCTCCACTTGAATGGTGCCGGAGTCGATAAGCCATTGGACCTTGTAGGGGTCGGGGGCTTCATCTTGACCAATTGTAGCTTGGAACACAGCTCTTCACTTGCCAAATTTTGGCAACTTCCTCCGTCGATGATGACCATCACGGACCTTCCATTGATGCCCGCTTCGATGTCGAAGATATGGCATCTTTGGTTTTCGTCTTGTTGATGTTGAAGGGTCAAAACCTTGGAAACAACGAGAGTGGGGCTTGAATCATTGTGAGAAAAGACTTGGTCATCTTCATCTTCGTTCACTTGCCAGTGCATAGCCACATGTTCAAGGGCTTCCATTTCCCCTTCACTCATGGAGTCGTATGTGCCGTCGTCGTTGAGGATCATGGTGCGCTTATTGGTACACTCAAAGGACTTGTGGCCTCGGCCGCCGCATGTGAAGCATTTGATGGAACTTTTCTTGATGGTCTCATCTGGTGGAGATGTAGATGATGAAGCTCTCAGCTTGAAGTTGCCGATGAGGACTTGAAGATGTCAAAGTTTTCTTGTAACTTGACTTGTCGCCGTTACTTGGTGAATGTTTGGTTGAGGTAGAAGTCGATGGAGTCGTTGAAGCTTGGTTGTAGGAGTCGTAGCTCTTGGAATAGTACTTGGCATACTTGAAGTCATCTTGCACTTGTCGCTCCACTTTGGTAGCTTGATACACTAGCTCGATGAGGTTGGAGTAAGGTTGGAAGTCGACGATCTTCTTGATAGGATGATTGAGTCCACTCAAGAAACGTGGCATAGTTTGCTCATCATCTTCCATTACATTAGCTCGTATCATGGAAATCTCCATTTGCTTGTAGTACTCTTAACGCTCTTTGTTCCTTGCTTGAGGAGTTGTAGTCGCTTGAAGAGGCCGCGGTTATAGTATGTTGGCACAAAGCATGCTCTCATGACATCCTTCATTTGATCCCAAGTTGTGATTGGTGGTTTGCCTCTTGCTTCTCAGTGCTTAATGACTTGCTCCCACCAAATAAGGACATAGTCCTGGAACTCAAGGGATGCCATGGCGATCTTCTTCTCTTCTTCATAGTTGTGCAAACGAAAGATCTTGTCAACCTTCAATGCCCATGAAAGGTACTCTTCGGGGTCGTTGCTTCCGTGGAACTTGGGCATGGCGAACTTGAGTTTGCCGTAGCGTTTCTCTTCATTGTGTTAGGGTCGAGGGTGATGACATCCTTGACGTGGAGGATTGTTGCCCTCAAGTTGCTCTTCGTGTGGAGGATTCCCATTTTCTTGTTGCTCTGGGCGAACTTTTTGTTCTTGACGAGCTTGTTGTTCTTGTCTACCTTGTGGAGGAGCTTGTAGAACTTGTCGTTGCAATCATGCTTGATGTCCTCGTTTTTGTACTTCCTCACGAAGCGCTTCTTCTTCTTGACGAACACATTGGTTGCGGGCGGCGACGACACGATTGGTTTCACGTAGGGCATATTGCGCCTCAAGGGCTTGTGTTTCACGTCGTTGTTGTTGACGGAGAGCGTCGGTGTCTTGATGTTGGCGTTGTCGCTCGTGCATTTGCTCTTGTTGGCATTGGCGTTCTTGCTCTTCCACTTGTTGGCGTTGGCGTTGCCTTTCTTGTGCTTGCTCAAGGGTAGCTTGATTTTGACGACGCCGATGTTCTTGCTCGTCGAGTTGCTCTTGTGGATCGTTGCCATGTAGAGGATTGCATTTTGCTTGACAGTCTTGGCGCGCGGCTCGATGAAGAGTGTTTGATGTCGGTGTACTTGAGCCGGAGATGGTGTTGGAGGAATGCCGACTCAAGTGACTCTGACTTGAATATGATGAAGAGGTAGAAGAGCAGTTGACCAACAAGGCACGAATCTCCTACATTCTTGTATTGCTCTCTTGTTTTTGTTCGCTGAGCTTGTTGTGGACGTAGCCTCTTGTACATTGCTCGGGTTGTTGCAAGTCAGTGGCGAGGTAGTCGATGCGGTCGCTCAATGCTTGTTGTTCTTGATGCAAAGCTCTTTGTGCGCCGAAGAGGTGGTTCTTGGTGATGTAGGTGTTCGGTTCCTCGTCTTGCTCGATGAAGAGTGGGTTTGTAGAAGTAATTGGCCTAACCATCATTCCAAGTAAATGTGTGAGTGGGAGTAAGAGAAGAACTATACCAAATGACCTTGACCGATGTTGATAATGGATCAAAGGTCACTCAATGCTGTAATAAGGAAATAACACAATTGGTACCGTATCTCGTCAATTTCTCACATATACACAAATAAAGCCTTTGGTGGAGCTTGGTGAGGAAGCTGGACAAAATTTATGCAATTTGTTAGTAAGAATCAATAATGTTGAAAAAGATTCGCAAATTTTCAAATGCAACAAGTAGACCAATAGCAAGATATGGCACACGGAAACACACACACGGATAGATAAAATGGGGTCGTGTAACCAAGGAATGAGCCAAAATGTGGAATCCACGAAAATGCTCTTGTTGCACAACGCTAGAGAGACGCTAGCTCGATTGCACAATAGGCGGATACGAGACTTGTGTAAAACCTACTAAGCAAAATGCAACGACTTCTATCCCAAGTATGATATATGTATGGTGTTTCGATGATATGATCCGAGATGATCGAGTATGACAATCTTAATGTAGTATGATGCTATGGTTCTTGCTTAAAAACTCTTTGCTTATTTTTCCTTTTGCTTAAAAGTTTGTTTGGCTCTTTCTCTTTTGAGCTCTTTCCTTGGCCTCTTATGCAAAACTTCACGAACCAAGATAGCAATTGAATATGTGATGACAACCTTGTACACAAAAGATGATATCAAGATGCTTGTACCAATATGATATGGTATGTATGCAATGGGAAACTATGATCACTAATGTGCACAAGTAACATTGCTGGCAATACTCAATGGCTAGTCTCGATAGGAAGGTGACGCAAAGATGGGTTATGGTGGTTATCAATGCAATGGCAAGGGAGTACACAAATGTGTTGTCGAAGTTACCGTCCTTGCTTACGATTGAGGGTGTCGATGACGAGTCCGTGGCGAAGATGAGTGACAGTGATGTTGTAGTTGAAACGTCCCTAAGTAGCCAAAACATGTTAGAAAACGGAAACCGCAACTCAAATTCGGAAAGAATAAAACGTGTCAAAATTTCGGAGTTGGTAGCGGGTAAGCGATGGTGGTTGCGGGAGGTGGTGGCGGTATGTGGAAGTGTAAGTGGAAACCCGGGCAAGATTAAGCGAAAGTTAGGCGAAAGGAAAGGGTGGAGGAAGTTGGGCTGCGGAGGCCGGATGTCCGGGCTGTCGGGCCAGGTGTCCGGGCCTAAAAATCCGAGATGAACTCCATGAACTCGTGGGGAAAAAGGAAATTTTGGGGCAAAATTTGAGAGATTTCGTGGATGGAAATTTGGGAAATGATGGGGGAAAGCTAGATCTACCAGTTACACACGAAATCCATGGATCAAATCCAACAAAACTTCATCACACCAACAAATCACGAAAAAATTTAGGGCTATTTTTGGTGGGAAATTTTTGAAATTGGGACAAAATCAACAAAACAAGGCTAGAAACAAAGGGTAGGGCTACAAATTCGTGATCAACCTAGGCTCATGATACCAAGATGATGTAGGGTGGCAACCCTAGGGCCGATCTTTCACGAAATGGAAGGATCCTACAAAGAACACAAAGAACACGAGGGGAAAACGGGAGAGAAAGACACTCAAATCAACGAGAACAATCACACATGTGCTAGATCCATGAACATAAAGAGATATACAAGATCCAAACGCAGCAAAGGACAATACAAGAGGCGGTAATTCTTGTCCGTGAGGAGGTCTTGGGGGTCTTCCCGTGAGGGGTCTTGAATCCAATCGATGGATCTTCTACGTAGAGGCAGCGGTCTCTCGATGGAGTATAACCGAATGGATGATCAAAGCTCTATCTCTAAAATTAGCTAATCCTTTGCTAACCCTAGAAAGATGGAGGAGAAGGAGCATAAATAGTCTAGGGGCGAAGGGGAACATGGGCCTCAACCCTTTCACTGTGCGCAGACAGGAGGAGCCGGACGTCCGGGCCTTCACGAGGAGCTGGATGTCCGGGCAGGGGGCCGGATGTCCGGGCTGGCGTGGCCGATTTGGTGCAGCTCGGTGAAGGAAGGCCGGATTTTCGGGCTAGGCGCCGGATGTCCGGGGTCGTTGGGCCGGATATCCGAGGCCAGGCCGGATATCCGGGCCCTGTAGCATTGCGGCTGCTGGGCTGCTGCTGTGTGGGCATCTTCAGGGGCCGGATGTCCGGGGCCATGGCCGGATGTCCGGGACCTGGAAGTTGCTCTCGGTTCTTTCCGCGTTCCTCTTCACCCTTGTACTTTGGGACTTGTCCGTCTTCACGTGCATCCTCAAAGGGGGCCTTCTTGGTACCTAATCATGCACAACATTTCGGACTTACGTAGTAGCCATGTCTCGAGTGGGTCATATGGAATATCACTAAGGAGAGATGTCACCTCGGTCTCGAGAGCTCTAGCTCGTCCTCGTGTCATCGGTCCTTTTGGAACTTGGTGAGAAAATGGTAGGTCCATGGGGATGACCGTAGGATGCTCTACATTAATACATGCCGGACAACCCAAGTGTTCCGGAGCAGTAGCGAACTATCATGGTTCAGTGGAAGCACTAGGAGACAGTACTAGGAAAATGCTCACGCTACTGGTAATTACCAGTAGCGTCTGTTTTGAAGCCCACGCTGCTACTGGTATAAAGCGCGCTACTAGTACGACTTAGCAGCAGCGTGGGTTTCCAGAGGGCACGCTATTGATAAGTTAGCCACACTACACCATCCTATCAAAAAATATTAGCACCGCGGGTTTTAGACCCACACTACTACTGAATGGATGGTTGTAGCACCTGTCATACACCCTGCGCTACCGCTAGCCTAATCCCACGCCGGACCACACCCCCGATCCATTCCCACAGCCCACCAACCGTCCCAGTCTACTCCCACACCCCACCCACCCCCGATCCAGATCCTCTGATCCACCTCGTCTCCTCTCCTCTATCGGCCTCACTTCCACCTCCTCTCCTCTCCTCTGCCGCCAGGATCCCCTCCCCGTTCTTCTCTGATTGATGTCGTCCCCGTCTCTTCCCCTCTCCGATCCATGGCGGGATCCTCTGCCGTGTACACGTTCTGCAGGCCGCACGCGCGCGCAGCCTTCCTCCACCACCCGGCCGACCAGGCCCATCGCGTCGACCAGCCCGGGCTGCTCCCCGCCACGGCGGGGTGGCGCGGTGACCCCGAGGGCGAGCCTAGTGGCGGCGCGGACGGCGATGGAGGAGGCGGTGTACGAGGTGGTGCTGCGGCAGGCCGCGCTGGTGGAGGATCTGCAGGGGCGCGGGGCGGCACGGGAGGCTGAGGCGGGCAGGCGTCGGTGGCGGGATGAGCAGCTGGAGCAGAAGGGCAATGTCGAGCTCGGCATACAGGTAGTAGAATTTTGCCATGGAATAATTAATGATCCCTCAGAAATATGGAAAACATGTAGTGGGATTGGTGATGAATTACCATTGTATTTAGTCAATATCATGCAATCGGGGATGTCAGCAAGGGAGACGTTGTTTCATATGGGCAGCACAACAGCCACAACGGTGTTGCCGTTCTCCACCATGACTCTGTTCTGTTCCTCACGTGTACATCGCTAGCACATGGACGATGTTTGGCTGCAACCCCTACTATGGCTAGCATAAGAGAATATCCAGAAACAATCAATCACACAAATAAGATGAGAGTGTATCAGGCATGTCCTCTTGATTGCACATTGGCGTCTGCCTGCAGAAGCTGCTTTTGCGCTGACGGGATTGGGGTCGTGATGGTACCTTCAATTTGGAATCTTGTTGTAGCAGGAGAGCGGAGCAGGTTAGTAACTTCACCAGTTCCCCGGCTCACGTGCATTCTGGTCCATAAATTTTTAGGGTAGTACAGAATGGAAAAGTGTGTACAAGTTGGTGTACAAACTTCATTTTCTTTTGAAGCATATGAATTAATTGATTGCTGAACTTTGTAGTTAAGAAATTGCTAGCTCTCTCCCTGCAAAAGAAAAGGAAGTAGCTAGCTCTACGCTAAGCGTGTATTGAGATCTTCCGACAATGCTAGGCTTTCGAGGTTTCCTCTTTAAATTAAGGGTGCAATTCTTGCTTCTGATCATTACAATTACTTACCGTAATTTCTTTTTCAACCAGCAAAATGTAGGGAAAATCCCTACGGTAGTTTTCAATTTATCATAAACTAGTGGGTACATAAAAAAGGAGCAAAGGCTCAGTTAGGTTACATTAGGAGCCATGAAAATTAACTAAAAAGGTAAAAACGGAGGAGAGGGTCCAGTGAGTAGCTGGGTCCCTAGCAACCAAAAGAAAAAAGAGCAAAACAGAGACCAATTACTTACTGTTAATTGTCTTATCTTGTGTTGTACGTCATGCAATTTTCTGTTCAGCTAACTGCTTGACCAGTATTAATTATTTAGTAGGCTATATTAGTAATTTGATTTTTCTTGTTTTGTGCAGTTTGGAGAAATTCATGGTTATTTACCGTTTCGAGTTAGATTTATTCCATTTGAAATGAGGTACGTACTAACCTTCTTCTTGGCTGTATCATATATCTTTGTTGTTTTGGTCAAACTAGCATAAACTTTTAATGTTGATGTGTTTCCGCCCAACTCATACAGTAAACCATGATACTTACTTGATTTGCATTGGTTTAACTTTCGAGGACAGACGTTTCCCTTTCACACTAGTAGCGATTGATTTGCTCCATCCAGGGAGGCCTGCATTATGCAAAATGTCTATATCAGCTAGAGAAGTAGTGGCAATCAGTAAATATTTATATTTATCTGTGGTTAATCCTTCCTTATTTAAAATATTTATTCGTTAAATGTTGGCGGGCAGGGCATATATACTTGATTGGGTATACGGAATCTCAATTTTGGCGCACATGATCTTACTAGCTTCTAAATCCGCTCAGCTGTACTGATGATGGTGTGTTTGCTACTCACACATTTTATCCAAAGGATCCTTGTGTCAAAGCGGTGGCCAGTTCTAGGTTGCTGGTATGTATTTTCACACCATATGTATGCTTGTGCTTACCTCCATATGTATGCTTGTGCTTACCCCCATCCTCCTCGGCACATTCAGTCAAAATTTGACCAAATACTGAAGATGGTGAACTTGTGGGTGCTACGTGCCATGCATCTTGGCCAATCTCAGGGAAATAATCAGTAAAGGCAGCAGTGTTTAGTTGTCCGCCACAGAGATTCGTCGGCGATATTAATTAGTATATCTCGGCCCATTGTTCTTGCTAATGAAGACTGTTACCAACATTAATTATCCTTTCCTGTGTCTCAAAACTATCAACCTGACTCATAGAATGATTTTTTTCTTTAGGATTCATGTTTTTTCTTTTTATTATACATTACAATGAGTTCATTGTATTCAGTTTCTTTACAAGTTCATGCAACTGAGCTATTTGTAGAAGGAGGGGAGCTGGCCTTCTTCACGTCTCGGGGCAGTGTCTTCCTTGGATTCAACAAGGAGGGGACCCGGCCTTCTCACGCCTCGTGCAACAAGTATGGACAAGCCTCTGGTTGTTACTATTGATTCATGTGCATGTGCTAAAAAGAAAGAAAATACTCTACTGGATTTGAACGAGGACGCGAACTAATAAGTGTTTACTTCCCCGACGTGGGCGCAGGGGTGATTGACGCGGACTATCACAACGAGCTATGTGCCGTGCTCTTCAACCACTCGGAGGCGGACTTCACCGTGAAGCTTGGAGACTGCATCGCGCAGATGATCGTCCAGGTGATTGCGACGCCAGAGGTCACCGAGGTGGAGGGCCTCAATGCCACTGCCCGGAGGGAGGGAGGGTTCGTGTCCAACGGCGTTTGAACTCCGAGCCTTGGTAGATACATCTAGAGAAGTTGTCTGGTTGTTTGCGTCTGATGTTAAATGGGATCTCGTGATCCCTTGGAGTTGAGATGTTCAATGTTGCAGCCATGAACGCTGGAAGTGCTAAACTGGTTCTGTGACCTTAGTTTATTTTGCATTGGATGTGTCTTGATTTCCATCCATGAATATTGCATCTGAATTTTATTTTATTTTTAATTCCAAATTAGTTAGCTGTAACGTGGGGTGGAAATGGAGCGCTACTATTACATACAATAGTAGTAGCATAGGTGGAAAATGGAGCGGTGCTAGTACTTAGGATAGTAGTAGCGTAGGTGGAAAATGAGCGCTACTAGTACTTAGATAGCTGTAGGGCAGGTGGAAAATGAGCGCTACTAGTACTTAGATAGCTGTAGGGCGGGGAAAAACGCGCTATTGCTAAAATTTAGCTGTAGCGTCGTAGCAGTAGTGCGGGAACCCACGCTACTGGTATGTAAAAAATCTACACTACTGCTAGTGTTTTCCCTAGTAGTGAGACATTTCCCCATAAGGAAGGCTATCAAGAATAAACAACTAGGTGTCGGATCCCACACATACCAATGCATTTCAAACATACACACAATATGCACGATATGTGTAGATACAACATGGCATCACAACATAACTCTACAAACTCAAGTATTTATTTAGAAGGCTCTGAAGAGCCATACATAACATGATATTACAAACAGGGGTCACATGACCCATCATTCAAAGCATACAAGTAACGGAGGCATAACATGTCTTAGTGCAGACAACTACAAATGAAAAGGGCTGAGAAGCCTGACTATCTACAAGACCCTCCCAAGGGTACAAGATCGAAGCTAAGGGAACAACCTACTTGTCGAAGTCCATGCGAAACTACTAGTGAGAGCGAGGTCTCCTATGCAAAAACATAAATTAAGCAAACGTGAGTACAAAGGTACTCATCAAGACTTACATCAGATTCTATCATACATGCATTAGTATCAAGAGGGGTATTGTGGGGTTTGGGTGCAGCAAGCCAGCTTTGACTCAGTGGCTATCATGTTCTACGACTATGAGTAACTTCTTTGAGATGAGAAAGCGCACACGAGTCCACTAATCACCACATCAATACACTGTTATGGATTCTATCCCGTCTCCCTATGAGAAGGCCATCCATAGCACTCACACTTGACTTGAGCATTTTAGAGTATCCACTTCAAATTGTCTATGTACCATATAAGTATCCTAGTAGTCCATATCCGAGGACGCGACTATTCGAATAGTTCATGTTAACCCTGCAGGGGTGTACTTCTTCACACACGCTCTCGCCACTTACCGCCATGTACACGTCATGTATCACCCCAACCTTCAAGCGGAAGCATGGCGAGGGTGTCAGCCACGACCTGACTAACCACACAAGACTCTACTACAGGTTTATCGCCTATCTGAGGTCGAACCCGCAAGGGAAGTCCGGCCGAAGTTTTCATCACGGTCCCAAATGATGTGAGCAGGGTTCCCAAGCCCACCATCTGATTGCCACTTGGTACATCATGCCACTGTGCCTAGTCTGTCCCAAGTCCACCCTGCCGGGTGCCACTTGGTAGAAAAATAGCACTACCTACAAACACCAAAAACTAGTTGCAACTCTTAGACAGAGATCAAGGCAGTTAATAGGACAAGAGGGGTCGAGTTACCGGAACCCAATGTGTGGTAGTAGCTAGTCTTGGACAACATACACATAACTCAGTTCTTAAGGATGGTCCCAATGAGACAACCCACCATGTACTCCTACATGGCCTCTCACTGCTACCATTACCAAATCGTGTTCACACACTTAACTCTCATCATGGGAACATGTCATAGCACTCCAATCCATTCCCAATGAATTGGACCTGGCACAACTCTAAGCAATAGTAGGCATGGCACGGTAGGAACAACAACATGGCTCAATTAACTCCTACACATGCTAGTGGGTTTCAACTATTTACTATGGCAATGACAGGTCATGCAGAGGAATGGGTTCAACTACCGCGGCATAAAGTAGCAGTTGAATCGTTGTTGTCCTGAAGCAATAAAAGAGAGCAGGAGCAAGATAGTGGGTTGTACCGGAATACTCAAAGGGGGTTTGCTTTCCTGTAATATTAGTAGGGGGAACTGCTCCTTAGACAGGTACTCTGGAACGGTCTTCGCAGCAGGACCAATCAAGAAGGATGGTGCCGACAATCAATACAAAAACAAATGCCACCATATTATGCATGATCATGATATGTCAAGAATGATATGTGTTGCACTAGTGCATCCAGCAACAATTTAAATGAAGTCCATATGATCCAAGGGTTCATATGGAAACTCCATATTAAGCATTTAAAATGCCATTATCATGTTTTCACTTATACAGTAGGTACAAGTTGCTTTGTCATGCATGAAAATGGTACAGATGGATAGATTGAATTTTTCTAATAATTTTTCATATATAAATTATTTCAATCTGAGCTATGGTTGATTTTCTATGATTTTTTTAAGTTTTGCTAATTTTCTGGAATTTCCTGAGTAATTTTAAATCCAGAAAATGAATTACTGCGTCAGCACTGCGTCAGCAGGTCAACAACGCAGACCAGGTCAAACCTGACGTGTGGGTCCACACGTCAGTGACACATGGTTTAAACAGGGGGTAATTTAGCCTAACTAAAAGATTAGGGCGCCAGGGCCCACTATTAGCGTCAGGGGTTTAATTGAACGGTGATTAGCCCTAAGCTAATCACCTGACAGGCAGGACCCACGGGTCGATGGTACGGGCGGCGGCTCATCGATGGCGACCACTGGTCGCGGCGGAGTCTGCGCTGGAGGCCACGGGAGCGGCGGTTGGGAGCACCGGGGCGTAGCCCGGGCTCGGCCGCACCCAGGGAAGGAGGTGGGTGGCCGCGGGGTGACCGGAGCTCGCCAGAACAGAGCTCGCGGCGGTGGTGGCTGGAGTACGGCCAAGGCTCGGCGGTTGCTATGGGCCGTGGGGAGGCTAGCTGAGGGGCTTTGCGGTACCCTCGTGGCACGAGGAAGACGATGACGCGCTCGGGAGGAGTTGGTTCGAGCTCAAGCCCCGTCGGCGACATGGCCGGCGGCGGGGAGCTTCGGCTCCGGTGGTTGGCACGACTATGGCACGAGAGAGACCGCGATGAGGAAGGGGAAAGCTGCAGCGCTCATAGCAATGTCGTGGGGGTGCTCAAAGGCTCTGGGGAGACGTCGGAGGCGACGGGCGATCACCGGCGATCTCTTGCGGCCAAGGTTGAAGATGTCAATGGTGACAGCGATGCAGGGCGTCCGGCATCGCGTGGCTTGACGGAGAGGACGAGGGAGACGCGGCGATGCTCGTGGATGCATTGGAGAGGCGAGGTTGTGGCGGTGGGCGTGGCAACAGCGAGCGGCGGCGACAGGCGCGTTCAGTCCGGGCGAAAGAGAGAGAGAGAAAGAGCAGAGGAGGGAGGATAGGGACGAGGGAGAGCGAGAGGGGTCTGGGGTGCGTCTCAGCAACGTCCAGAGAGACCGGGGCTTCGTGGGGGAGGGGCAGGCAGGCAGGTGGCGTGGCGCCCATGCGCTCGTGCGACGAGCGCGTTCCCCTCGTCCTCCTCCGCCAGGAGGACGGCGACTGGCATGAGCTGTGAACTGGGCCACCTGCTGGGCCGCCAAGCAGGTAAGTCCAGGTTAGCCCTTTTTATTATTTCTTTCTGTTATCTTTTCTGTAATTTGTTCCTGATTTAGTAAAAATACTAAATCAATTTATTTACTTCTAATAATTTTTGTAGGGACTAGGTGGATTATTCCAAAGCCCCTCACCAAATATCAGAATTGTTGGACATATATTAAATGTATAACAAATACAAATCCAATGCAAATAAGTATTGGATTAAGTCAAATGCCTAAAACAAATATTTATGTGCTCTTAAAAATATTGGTTTGAATTTTACCTCTGGCCAATATTTTCAGAGAAAAACAGGAACATTTTCTTGGACCTATTTGAAGCATTTTTTATCTTGATCATTCCCAAAAATGATTCCCGAGGCTTTCACATATCCCCATTTCGAATTCATTTGAAATTTAAACATGATGCAACACCTGTAGCTAGCATACCAGAACTAGGGATGTGACAACTCGCCCCCACTCGAAAGATTCTTGTCCGGAGATTCAGGAGTCAGCGGAAAAAGAGCAGGGTACTCAAGTCGAAGACGATCTTCTCGCTCCCAAGTAGCTTCTTTCTCAGAATGATGAGACCACTGAACCTTGAGAAACTTGATGTTCTAACATCGAGTGACACGCTCTGCTTGATCAAGAATGCGAAAAGGGTACTCTCGATATGTGAGGTTATCTTGGAGATCAAGCCTTTCATGGTCTACTCCACAGATGGGTTCCTTGAAGCAACGCCTGAGTTGAGAGACGTGGAAGACATCATGAACTCAAGAAAGATGTTGGGGTAGTTCCAACTGGTAGGCAACCTCTCCTCGTTTAGCGAGAATTCAAAAAGGACCAATGTAACGATGACCCAATTTGCCCTTGATACCGAATCGATGGGTACCCATTAAAGGGGTAACCTGAAGGTAGGCCTTGTCGCAAACTTAATAAGCCACTTCCTTATGACGGTGGTCATACTAGCTCTTTTAACGAGACTGGGATGTTTTCAAATTCTCACGAATAATGCGAACTTGCTCTTCTGCTTCCTGAATCAAGTCTGGTCCAAAGAATTGTCTTTCACCGGTTTTGGACCAGTTCAAAGGTGTTCGACATCTTCGTCAATAAAGAATCTCAAAAGGAGCTTTCTTGATACTAGATTGGTAGCTATTGTTATAAGCAAACTCGACGAAGGGAAGACACTTCTCCCAATCCATACCGAAGGAGATAACGCAAGCTCTAAGCATGTCTTCGAGAATCTGGTTGACCCTTTCCACCTGACCACTCGACTGATGGTGGAAAGCGGCACTAAAGGAAAGATGGGTTCCCATGGTAGTCTGGAAACTCTCCCAAAGATGAGAAGTGAAAAGACTACCACGGTCTGAATTGATCTCTAATGGAAAACCGTGTAGCGACACTATTCGAGAAATATATAAGTTAGCAAGCAGACTAGCAGTGATACTCTCTCGAACAGGTAGGAAGTGAGCCACTTTGGAAAGACGATCAATGATTACGAAGATAGCATTATTCCCTCTCTTGGTCCTGGGAAAGCCGGTGATGAAATCCATACCAATTTTTCCCATTTCCACTCAGGAAAAGCTAAAGGCTGAATAGTGCCAAGAGTCCTTTGATGTTCTGCCTTAACGTGATGAAAAACGTCACAGTTATCGATGAACTCGGCGATTTCTCTCTTCATCCTAGTCCACTAGAACCTCTGGCGTAGGTCCTGATACATCTTAGTACTACCGGGATGAATCGTGAGAGGAGATTCATGAGCCTCCTTAAGGATCAACTCTCGAAGATGTTGCTTCTTAGGAACCATCAGACTGTTCTCAAAGAAAACAACACCTCGATGATCTATAGAGAAACTACCATCAACTCCCTGCTTAATGTTTCTCTTGATCCGGGTAATCCTCGTATCATGCTTCTGGGCTTCTATGATATGATCCTCAAGAGTAGGTTTCGCCACCAATGTAGAAAGGAATCCTTGAGGAGCAATGTGAAGATTAAGCTTACAGAATTCCTCATGGAGAAAGTGGTTGGCCCTGTTGCAACATGAGATTGTTGCAATAGGACTTACGACTTAGTGCATCAGCCATGACATTGGCTTTGCCTAGAGTGTAAGTAATCCCTAAGTCATAATCTTTTATTAGCTCTACCAATGTCTCTGCCTGAGATTCAGATCCGGTTGGGTGAAGATATACTTAAGACTCATGTGATCGGTGTAAATCTCACAACCTTTACCAAGAAGGTAATGCCGCCATATCTTAAGTGCATAGACTACGGCTGCAAGCTCTAGATCATGTGTAGGATAATTCTCCTCGTGTGGATGCAACTGTCGAGATGCATAAGCAATCACATGACGATCCTGCATAAGAATGCAACCTAGTCCCTGTCGTGAGGCATCACAATAGATAACAAAGTCCTTAGTGAAATCTGGTGGCACAAGTATGGGCACAGAAGTCAGGCGTCTTTTCAGTTCCTAAAAACTGTGCTCACACTGTGGGGACCACTCAAACTATTTATCTTTCTTGAGAAGTTTCGTTAGAGGTTTGGCCACTTTAGAGAAGTTTTCAACGAAGCGGGGACAATAACTGGCTAGACCAAGGAAACTCCTAACTTGCTTAACCCATTCAGGTGGAGTCCAATCAAGAACGGCCTAAACTCTCTCAGGGTTGATAGCAATGCCCTTACCACAGATCACGTGGACTAGGTAGGTCACTTCTAGCAACCAAAATTCACACTTGGAGAACTTGGCATAAAGGCAGTGCTCTTTGAGTTTTTCTAACACAAGTCTAAGATGTTTGGCATGCTCTTCCTCGTTCTTCAAGTAAATAAGAATATCATCAAGGTAAAACACGACGAACTTATCTAAGTACTCCATGAAGATCGAGTTCATCAAGCGGGAGAATGTGGCTGGAGCATTGGTTAGACCGAAGGACATGACGGTGTACTCATACTGGCCATAACGAGTGACAAAAGCCGTCTTAGGAATGTCCCCGTTTCTGATCTTGATTTGGTGGTAGCCTAACCTCAAATCCATCTTGGAAAAGACTGAGGCTGGAGCGAGTTGATCATACAGGTCGTTCATCCTGGATAGCGGATACTTGTTCTTTATAATGACCAAATTAACGGGACGATAGTCTACAACCATCCGATTCGTACCATACTTCTTCTTGACGAAGAGGACGGGACAAGCCCAAGGAGAAGAACTAGGACGGATGAAACCCTTTTGCAAGGACACATCCAGTTGTTTCTTGAGCTCAGCTAGTTCTAAGGGTGCCATCTTGTAAGGTCTCCTAGAAATTTGGGTGGTTCCTGGGATAAGATCTATAACAAACTCTACATCTCTATCAGGTGGAATGCCTGCAGTTCCTCTGGAAAGACATCCGGAAAGTCACGGACTACCAAAATATCTTCAAGGTCTGGGAGAGGGCTAGCATTAAGAGAATAGAGTTGACGTTTTGCAACTCTAGTGGAGACAGTGACTATCTTTCCGGATGGGTGTGTAAGCTGAACAGACCTGGTGTAACAATCAATCTTGGCATAATGAGCTTTCATCCAGTCCATACCTAAGATGATGTTAATATCTATAAACTTGAGGGCTATAAGTGATGCAAGGAATACAAGTCTGTCAACAAGTATTTAATTACCATGGCTTACACTAGAAGTTTGTGTCGGTGCAACAAACCCTAGGTCTGTTGCCCAGACTGTGCACATGCACGATGGCAAGATCGCAGCACCGAGATCAGATTGGAGCGCAAGGGATCAGTTCTACAAAGGACCAACATGCAGCACAAGAGGACCAAGACTAGCCAGAGAAGCAAGATACTGCTAAGGAAGAAACCTCCCTTGACGGGCAGGCGAGCCAGGCAAGGATGGGGTCACCCCCGGAAGCAAGCCTTTGGATCATCCCGGCAGGCCTGCCAGGGCTTACGGAGGCAGCACCACCTCATCACGACGCACGTCGTCGATCGGTGTGGTATCTTTTGTCGGTGCAACGAACGCTGGGTCCATTGCCCAGACTTTGCATAGGAACGAGAGCAAGATCGCAACACCGAGGTCAGATTGGAGCGCAAGGGATCAGTTCTTCAAAGGACCAATGTGCAGCACAAGAGGACCAAGACTAGCCAGAGAAGCAATATATTGCTAAGGAAGAAACCTCCCTTGCCGGGCAGGCGAGCCTGGCAAGGAGTTACCCCCAGAAGCAAGCCTTTGGGTCGTCCCGGCAGGCCTACCGGGGCCTACGGAGGCAGCACCACCTCATCACGACGCACATCGTCGATCAGTGCGGTGTCAAGCTCCAAAGTGACTAAGTGGCAGCTATTTGCCACATGGCAGCCACATCCTATAGAAAATGCCTCAAAGTGGCACCCGTCCTACGACATGTCAAGCAAGCACGCGCGAAGATGGCAAAACAGCCCGGCAGGGCCTGCCGGGCAAGCTGTGATGTGACATTGAGCGGCGCATTTAATGCGCTCTGTTAGCCTGCAGAGTTAGGTATGATAGCACTATTTGCTATCGAATTAGTGCATAATGACTGATATGCCACTATGGTGACCCCTTTATCTATAAAAGGGGGCCCAAGACAACCGTTGAAAGGGTTGGCTAATCCACCCCCTCACACACTCATATGCGCGTAGCTGTTCTCGCCCCGAGGCAACCCTGCCGGGCAAGCGTGTTGCGCTCACCACCATTTTTCCACCATGAATCCACCAAAGCAAGAGTAGGGTTTTACGCCCCGAACCTGGGTAAAGACTGCCCGTGTGATCTGTGTCGTGCTGTTCTATGCTCCTCTGCTCTTTGTGCAACATGCCATCCCCCCGTCAAACCAGAAAGGGACTCTTGGTCCCATAGGTGGCCGTGGTTTCCCATGACATCATTGGCGCGCCAAGTTGGGGGATCACTTGCGCGAACCTAAAAGCATGAGCAGCGCGTCATCTTCATCAGCATCTTCATCATCGACGACTCCATCGACTATGGCGCCCAAGAAGAAGCCCGGTGTTGCTGCTCACCCATCCACCTCGAAGGCTCCGCCGCCCGCGGCCACCAATGACGCGGGGGATGCGGAGACGCACGAGGATGTGGGTGTTGCAGGGGGGGGGGGTGCGGTCAGCGCAGGCGGCATTTTCACCACCTCCCCCGCGGCTGAAGCGGGAGCGGGAGGCATCGGAGGAGAGCAGCATCAGCAACACCCCAGTGGTCATGCTCCATGAGGTACGAATTAAGGGGTTATACCGTCTATACCTCTTCCCCTCACTGAAGGGCACAGTCACAGTGGTGGCACCCGGTCTAGGGCGAATCGCCGCCCTCCGGCTGCCCCGGTCATGGGCGCGACCGCACCACACGCGCCTCTCATGGAGCGGGTTGACCCAGCCACTGTGCCCGATGGTGACACTGGCCCTGAAGCGGCTACACCGCACCACCATGCCTTCCAAGTGGCCGGCTCGCAACAGTGAGGGCGTCATGCCGCCACTACCGGCACCTTCAGGAGTCGGGCGACGGTACAATCTACATCATCATCATCGCCAATGCCAAGCACCGCTACGGATGCCATGGCGCGGGCCCAGCTGCTATTGAGGTTCCCACCGGTGGCTGATTAGATGGATGAATGGAGAGCCACCATTCAGAGTCTGATTGGCTTCGCCGAGGCTGGGGGCTCACAGCGAGCTAGCCCGTCGCGACCTTCCCAAGCGACGACGACGGCTCGCGCTGCTGGCCGTACGGAAGGGGCCACCCCCACTGTGCAGTCCCCACCACGGCAACTAGCGGGGGCGCTGCAGAATCAAGAACCCGACGACGTCTCGATGGCCTCCTCCGACCCTCGAGCACGTACAGGCCAACGGCGAGCCCCAGAGGACAAGCGGAGGGGAGGCGCGCGCCTCGTCATCAAGCAACGCCGCGATGACCACCGTCAGACCAATCGGTGTGATGGACCCGACGTTGACGAGCCTGCGCTCGATGACAATGGGTGCCTGCCTTTCGAGGTTGGGTGCCCCGCCTTCACTCGTGAGCTGTGGCAAGTCCGTTGGCCATCCGCTCGCATGTTCAAGCCAGAGATACCTGAGAAGTATTGTCGTGGATTTGTCATGGCAGATGTCTTAGTGTGAGGACTTAGTCGTGAGGCCAACACATCTATGTGATAGCTTGAGAGGGGTTGATCAGGATGAGAGACACGAGGCAGATTAACACACAAGACAAGGGTTTAGACAGCTTCGTGCCTCGGGAAACATCATCCGGTAATAGCCCTACATGTTGTTTGTGGCAAGGTCTCATTATACTCATGAGGGAGTTGCTGTATAAGCTGGCTCTCCTCTAGTTGTATCTAGCCTTAGAGATTATCTCCCCTCTTGGGGTGCCCTGCCCCTCCTTATATAAGTTGGAGGGGCGGGTTACATGTGGAATCCCAATAGGATTAGGACTAGTCTATCTTCTAATACAAGCCGGATACAAGTCCGGGTCTTGATTCATTGTAAGGGAAATATTCCTCATGATATTGAGAGCAGTAGCCGGATATTGAGAGCTTCAAAGCTTTGTGAGAGACAAATTTCCCTTGAGCCGGATTTTAAACCGGAATCCTTCATTTTAAGCCGAAAATTTTCTGACGGCCCTTAAATTGTCACCAATGGGGCAGTAGCCTGTGGGGCCAGGTTATTTTTCCCTCCAATGACCCAGAGTTCTTGAATTCACTGAAACCGGCCAATTCTGTCGAGTCCTATCATTATAGCCCCCGAGTCTCAAGACGACTCAGAGTTGGCTTGAGATTCTTCATACTTGACCGTGATATAAACCGGTATGAGTCATTCAACAGCTAAGTGATATAATAGTCCCTTTTGCAGTAGACAACTTGTCCTGCATTGGAGAACTCGCAAGCTAGAGTAATTGCCCTTTTAAAGAAAGCGATATGTAATAAAAAATATACCGGATGGATTTCACCTGATATGTCAGGCCAGAAATTATCCACCGATGAGTGGATGATCACCAAGCTGAAATCAACCACGTCCGAGTCGGCCGCGGGAGCAGATAGATGAGCCGGCCGTGGCATTGTAAGCTAGCGCGGATGGGCGAGGCAGTCACAGGCGCGGTAAGCCGCGTGGACGGGCGAATCAACCACGTCATATTGATGTAAATTGGGCCATGAAAATGGTGGTTTGCACATATATTCGTCGAGCATCATGGCACAGTCATATGCCAGCGCATGATAATGGTGGCGCGAGCTATACATCCATGATACGACCATCGCTCTTGCACTAAACAATTGTCCTGCATAAACAATATTGCAGACCAAGGCAAAGATAAACTGTTCTTTGACAAAAACAACATGTGCTAATAAAACAAACTTGGACGAGTATCACCTGACTTTGTTCAGTCGACCGATGATCCATAAATAGCTCCCGTAGATAACTTTTCAACCCAATTTGTTGAATAGTCATTTGATCCTTATATGCACACTAAGGCTATTTGTGTTTATCCTCACGAGGACTCCCCCGGATGCTGCCACTTTCTTTTCCTTATTAGCAGCAACCGGCCACAGTATTTGGGCAGGGCAAGAATAGAGGTGAGGCTTGGACTTAATGTGGCCTCCAACAGGGGCGGCTCAGTATTCCGGTGGAGGCGAGTCACAGTAGCTCAACGGCAGCGGCTCTCCCGCAGCGATTTAGAAGAACGGCTCAGAGAGGCACGCCAGTAAAATTTCTGCAAAAATAGACCATCGGGGCGGCTCAAAAGCGGAGATCGCCCAGAGACGCAGAGGTGGCCCAGAGCTAAAACGACTCGGGGTCGACTTAAGACCACGGCGGCGACTCGGATTGAGAGGCGACTTGTGATGAATCGAGGCAGAGCCAGGTGGCGGCTCTTCCTCTGCTGTTAAGGCAGGCGGCGGCTCTCCCTCTGCTCTTGAGACGAGTGGCGGTTCTCCCTCTACTGCTGAAGCGGGCGGCAAGCCAGCTCGGCAACTTGACCACACAGCAGTGAAGCCGACAGAGGTGAGGCGAGGCCATGGCGGCTCAGCGACGGCCACGTCCGGCCGAGGCGGCGAGATGTCCGCGCGATGGCGGGTCGGTGACGAGCAAGGCAATGGTGGCTCAACGTATGTCCGTGACAGCAGGTCCGTGGGCGCGCACAATCACGAAAATAGGAGGGCAGGCCCCGGCGGCTTAGAGGCGTGGTGGACGAGACATCCACAGTACATCCACTTCCTGGTTGTCGTCTGCTTGTCCCTCTTTTTCTTCAGTAGATCGATCAGTTGGTAATGGCTAGCAACACACTCCAGCGCCTAGCATGACCATCTACTTGGATGGCATGGCCGTAGCCCTCATGGTTTAGAAGAACGCGGCTCTTGACGGCGGGCGGCTCAGGCCGGTGCGCATCAGCGGCTCTACAGCAATGTGCGGCATCTCGTCGAAGCAGAGGCGCGCTGTAGCACCAGAGGCGGCTTGGCGACGGTAGTGGCGCGGGGACCCACAGCTCCAGCAGCTCGGATGACACGAAAGGGTGTGGCCAGCAGTGACGGCGGCTCGCGGTAGCTGATGGAGTGAAGCTGATGACAATAGCGGGGCGGGTATGGCCAGCGCGAGGTTGAAAACAGCTCAGAGTCGTCGTGCGCCCATGATCAAATCCTCCTCGAGTTGTCGTTGGTTTCACTTTTCCTCTTGGTAGATTCCTTGTAGCAATCAGAGTTGACCAAAGAAAACCGATTTAGCTTCAGGTGATATACTAGTCGAGAAGTACACCAGTCTTTGAAACCATTAGGCTGTGATGCTTGATGTGATAGAAACAGTTTGACCGTCTCGGCGAATCCTGTACGCGGCGGCGGCAACTTGACGAATCTGACCAAAAAATAACCGCAACTTAATGATTTTCATCCGCACGGATGGAATTCCTTTTTGCACTTGGCCTGTTGCAGAGGTACTCTCGAAATTGATTTGGCTCCAGTTTGACAGAACGCCAGGTCGCATGTGGCGGCGCATAGATTCAACCCTAATTTTTCTTAAACTCAAATATCACAGATTATAAATCTGAACCGATGAACTTGAAGTTGATGCAAACAGGCTCTTCTTCATCCAAAAAATCACAAAATCCTCGATCCCTGAGTGAGATCCCTCCAAGAACTCAACACCACCGTGTGCAGGCCCCACGGTGGGCGCCAACTGTCGTGGATTTGTCACGACAGATGTCTTAGTGTGAGAACTTAGTCGTGAGGCCAATGCATCTATGTGGTAGCTGGAGAGGGGTTGATCGGGATGAGAGACGCGAGGCGGATTAACACACAAGACAAGGGTTTAGACAGCTTCGGGCCCCGGGAAATATCATCCAGTAATAGCCTTACATGCTGTTTGTGGCTAGGTCTCATTATGCTCATGAGGGAGTTGCTGTATAAGCTGACTCTCCTCTAGTTGTGTCTAGCCTTAGAGATTATCTCCCCTCTTGGGGTGCCCTGCCCCTCCTTATATAAGTTGGAGGGGCGGGTTACATGTGGAATCCCAATAGGATTAGGACTAGTCTATCTTCTAATACAAGCCGGATACAAGTCCGGGTCTTGATTCCTTGCAAGGGAAATATTCCTCATGCCTTTCCTCTTAAGTCAGCCCACCATCACCTTGAGCCGGCCCACCATAACATAAGTTGGCCTTCCGGGCCTTGGGCCTTGTCATCCATCTGACCCGCCGTCAGGGTCATCAGTGAGTCACCACGACCAGTAAGTCGCCAAGCCCCGGGCGGGTCACCCGTGAGTTGCCAAGCTCCGGGCGGGTCATACATCAAGCCGGGTCACATCGCGGGGTATATCCCCGACAAGTATGATGGAAGGCTGAACCCGACAGAGTTCTTGAGCATCTACACCATCGCTGTTCAAGCTGCCGGAGGAAGAGATGAGAAGGTGTTTGCCAATTGCTTCCCTTTGATGCTCAAGTCCAATGTGAGGTCTTGGCTCATGCACCTGCCAGGGAACTCCATTTCGTCATGGGCTGACCTGTGCCATGACTTCATTGGCGCCTTCACGGGCGGCTATCAAGAACCAGGATGGCCCAGTGACTTGCAGCTTGTCCAACAGAAAGAAGGCGAGACTCTCTGCAAGTATTTGCAAAGATTCAACAGAGTCCATGGAAATATCCCAAATATCCATCCAGCGGTTGTGATAGCTGCCTTCCAATCCAATGTGCGCAACCGTATGATACATTCCAAGATGAATGTGCGGTTGCCCAAGAGTTTGAAGGAGCTTTACACCTTGGTGGACAAGTGTGCTCGGATGGAGGAGGGGAGGAAACTCCCTGGAGAGGAAGATTGCATCGATATTGACTCAAAGGATGATGATGAATCCACCAGTCAGAAGAAGAAGAGCAAGAAGCACAACAAGAGGCGCAAGGATAAGGCAGTGATGACCGTCGAAGGATCGGGCATGCTTAGTACTAGCAAGAAGGCTAAGGCCTAAGCCCCCGGCAAGGAAGCTGTCGCCTGCACTGACTGCCGGGAGGCTGCGGCTGCCGAGAGGGCTGGCAAAGGTGATGGGCCGTACTGCAAGATCCATCAGACCAAAGGCCAAGATCTCCAAGAGTGTCATCAGGTCGAGCAGCTCGTCAAGAGGCAGAGGGCTCAATATGAGAAGCGTGATAAGGAAAAAGGTCAGAATGGCACTGGTGGGAAGGGCCGAGGTGGTGAAGCAAATCGCCCCCGCATGGCTCTTCGGAACCGAGGAAAACCCGCCAGGGGCCGAGAGAAGGAAGTTTGCAGTGATGAGAGTGATGGAGGGGATGAAGAGGAAACCAGCGAGTAGGAGTTCCAAAAGGCCACTGACGCCCTGTACATTGACGGGGGTGCATCTTTGCACTCCTCTCACCGCCAGCTTAAACGGTGGGCGCGTGAGATCAACACCGTGGAGCCAGCGGCAGAGTCTCAAAAACCACTCAAATGGTCACGCACGCCCATCATCTTTGACGAAGAGGACCATCCTGACTGCACACCACGGTAGGATGTTTGCCTTTGTTGGTCTCTCCAACGATTCGCAACCTCAAGGTCACAAAGATGTTGGTTGACCGTGGGGCTGGGTTGAATCTGATTTGCCCAAAGGTTATCAGCAAGCTTCAGGTAGCAGAGGAAGAGCTAAAGGTCACGGGAACGTTTCAAGGAATCAATCCCAGCAGGAGTCATCCCAAGGGAAAGATCGCGTTGCCAGTGACATTTGGGGGAGAATTGAACTATCGGGCTGAGAAGGTTGTGTTTGATGTGGTCGACCTCCCCCTGCTGTACAATGGGATCCTTAGACGCCTAGCTCTGGAGAAATTCATGGCGGCATCCCACTATGCCTACAACACTTCAAAGATGCCAGGTCCGGTAGGAGTCATTTCCATTCCGTCAGATGAGAAAGACGCAATCATTTGCGTGGATAAGATGTATCGGGACGCAGTCACGACAGAGGCGACGGCAGCAGCAGTCCCCGCCAAGGAAAACAGAGGAAAGAAGAAGGATCGTAGGGACACCAGCAAGGAATCCAGGAAGCATACCTCTTCGGAGTGCGCTGCGCCTGTTGATGACTTGCCGGAGAGTTCCAACAGCAAGAAATCCAAGGTCGCTGCACTACATGTGAAGAAGGTCCCAACAGGGCTGGCTGGCGTTGATGGTACCTTCGCTATGAGCCACACCCTTGATGACAAATAGGAAAGCGCGCCCGTTGCCTTCCTGCAGGCGAATGTTGATGTGATTATCTGGCAACCATTGGATATCCCTTGTGTTCCCAAGGAGGTAGTCGAGCACCACCTTGCTGTCAGCCCACATGCCCAACCCGTCAAGCAGAAGGTTCGAAAGCAGGCCTTGGAGAGGCAGCAGTTCATTACCAAAGAGATTAAGAAGCTTGAGGTAGCTAGTCTGGTCAGAGGAGTACTGCATTCGACATGGTTAGCAAACTCAGTAGTCGTGCGCAAGGCTAACGGGAAATGGAGGCTTTGCATTGATATCACAGATCTCAACAAAGCTTGCTCGAAGGACCCATTTCCCTTGCCGCGCATCAACCAGATTGTGGACTCCACTTCAGGTTGTGATTTGCTCTCCTTTCTAGATGCATACTCTAGGTATCATCAGATCTTCATGTCCGAGGAAGACGAAGAGAAGACCTCGTTCATCACCCCATGTGGTACGTACTGCTTTGTGCGCATGCCTTTCAGGTTAAAGAGTGCCAGGTCCACTTTTGCGAGAGCGGTCCAGATTGGTTTTGAACCACAGTTGCACAAAAACATTGAGGCTTATATGGATGATATTGTGGTCAAGACCAAGGACAGATCAACCCTTATCCAGGATTTGGAGGAGACATTTGCTAATCTGCGCAAGATCAACTTGAAGCTAAATCTGGAGAAGTGTGTGTTTGGCGTTCCCTCTGGCAAGCTACTTGGGTTCTTTGTATCCCATCATGGGATCGAAGCCAACCCCGACAAGATCAAGGCTATCGAGAAGATCCAGGCACCCAGGACAGTCAAAGATGTGAGGCGTCTGAGAGGGTGCGTTGCCACGCTTAGCAGATTCATCTCCAAGTCTGTCGAGTGCTCCCTCCCATTCTTGAAAATTTTGAAGAAGGCAGGGCCCATGAAGTGGACCCCGGAAGCAGATGCAGCTTTACAAGATTTGAAGACCTACTTGTCCTCTGTGCCCACTTTGGTTGCCCCTAAACTACAAAGAGTCATTGTTGTTGTACCTAGCGGCAACTAATCAAGTGGTTAGTGCAGCCCTAGTGGCACAGCGGGAAGTAGAGGAAACAGAGAGTGACCAAAACCCGGCAGGACTGGACGAGGATCAGGGCAGAGAAGAGCACGACAGCAGGAGCAACCCCAAGGACATGGAAAGGAACAAAGTGGTGTAGTGCCCAGTGTACTTCGTTAGTTCCGTATTACAGGGGGCTAGATCGAGGTACTCTGGTGTGCAAAAGTTGATTCATCATGGCCTCAAGGAAGCTGCGCCACTACTTCCAAGCCCATGAGATCACGGTTGTCACCCGCTTTCCGTTGCAAAGGATACTCCGGAACCCTGAGGCTACCGGCAGAATAGTGGAGTGGGATTTGGAGTTATCCAGCTTCGGCCTGAAATTTGAGAGCATGTCAACAATTCAGAGCAGGGCATTGGCAGAGTTTATTCATAATGGATGCCAACCCCTGATGAGGAAGTACTGGAAACAGTTACCCCCGGCTAGGAGGCGCCCCAAGAATGGAACATGTATTTTGATGGTGCATTCTCCCTGCAAGGTGCAGGGGCTGGCGTGCTTCTCGTTGCTCCCACGGAAGAGCACTTGAAGTACGTCATCCAGATGCATTTTCCCAGGGAGGAGGCAACCAACAATACAACAGAGTATGAAGGGCTCCTTGCTGGGCTCAGGATTGCCATAGAATTGGGAATTAAGAAGCTGATCATTCGAGGAGACTCTCAACTTGTGGTGAGACAAGTCAACAAGGATTATCAAAGTCCATTGATGGAGGCATACGTTGAGGAAGTGAGAAGATTGGAGGAGCGCTTTGACAGATTGCAAACAGAGCACGTACCCCATGCAGAAAACAGCATAGCTGAACATCTGTCAAAATGTGCTGCGCAAAAACTTCCTGTGGAACCAAGAACTTTTGTTCTCCATCTTACTCAGTCCTCCGCATCCCCGGCAACAATGGCTAGAAAGAGGAGGAACTTAGACTCCGGTAAGACTCTCCCGGGCTCCTGGTAGGGACCCTGCCAGAAACAACTCCCCATCGACTGCCGGGTTGCGCTCTCCTGCCGGGCCACTGGTCCCCGCGGTCGAGAAATGCGCTCCCATAGATGAAGAGGTGCCGCTAGTCCTTGTTGCCGAGCCCCAGGCTCCAACTTGGGCAAGGCACATAGTCTATTTCCTCCAAACTGGAGAACTTCCCGATGAGTAGAAGGAAGCTGAAAGAGTAGCCCGGAGGGCCAGTATGTATCAGTTTGTCGATGACATTCTATACATAAGAAGACACAACGGTGTGAAATTTAAGTGCATCTGCCGGGAAGAAGGAAAGGAACTGCTGGCGGAAATACACAAAGGCATGTGCGGCTCCCACATTGGATCAAGGGCATTAGTTGGGAAAGCATTCCCGCAAGGATTCTATTGGCCCACAACCCTCCAAGATGCGGTCGAGCTAGTCACCAAGTGTGAAGCCTTCCAGTTCCACTCCAAGAACATCCATCTGCCTACACAAGCTCTTCAAACAATCCCTTTGTCATGGCCGTTTTCGGTCTGGGGGCTCGATATCCTTAGCCCTTTCCCCCGAGCTGCCGGGGGCTTTGAATTCTTACTCGTTGCCATCGATAAGTTTACAAAGTGGTGGAAGTAGATGCCGTGAGAAAGGTGACTGCTCAATTAGCTATCAAGTACTTGAAAGGATTGGTGTGTCGCTTCGGGGTCCTGCATGGATCATCACCGACAACGGCACCCAGTTCACGAGCCGCGCCTTCATGCAATACATTCATGCCCTCGGAAGCAAGATCTCATTTGCCTTTGTTGCACATCCCAGAAGCAATGGGCAAGCTGAGAGGGCGAACACTGAAGTGTTGCGAGCACTCAAGACAAGAACATTTGATACGCTGCGGAAGTGCGGCAGGTGATACATCTCCAACGTATCTATAATTTTTGATAGTTCCCTGCTATATTATATTCTGTTTTGGATGTTTAATGGGCTTTATTATACACTTTTATATTACTTTTGGGACTAACCTATTAACCGGAGGCCCAACCCAAATTGCTGTTTTTTGCCTATTTCAGTGTTTCGCAGAAAAAGAATATCAAATGGAGTCCAAGCAGAATGAAACCTTCGGGAACGTGATTTTCGGAACAAACGTGATCCAGAGGACTTGGAGTCAACGAAAAGAAAGCAACGAGGAGAGCACGAGGCAGGGGGAGCGCCTACCCCCTGGGCGCGCCCTCCACCCTCGTGGGTCCCACGTTGCTCCACCGACGTACTTCTTCCTCCTATATATACCTACGTACCCCCAAACCATCAGAGGCATCCACGAAAACCTAATTCCACCACCGCAACCTTCTATACCCGTGAGATCCCATCTTGGGGCCTTTTCCGGCGCTCCGCCGGAGGGGGCATTTATCACAGAGGGCTTCTACATCAACACCATAGCCTCTCCGATGATGTGTGAGTAGGTTACCTCAGACCTTCGGGTCCATAGTTATTAGCTAGATGGCTTCTTCTCTCTCTTTGGATCTCAATACAAAGTTCTCCATGATTCTCGTGGAGATCTATTTGATGTAATCTTCTTTTGCGGTGTGTTTGTCGAGACCGATGAATTGTGGGTTTATGATCAAGTTTATCTATGAACAATATTTGAATCTCCTCTGAATTCTTTTATGTATGATTGGTTATCTTTGCAAGTCTCTTCGAATTATCAGTTTGGTTTGGCCTACTAGATTGATCTTTCTTGCAATGGGAGAAGTGCTTAGCTTTGGGTTCAATCTTGCGGTGTCCTTTCCCAGTGACAGCAGGGGCAGCAAGGCATGTATTGTATTGTTGCCATCGAGGATAACAAGATGGGGTTTATATCATATTGCATGAGTTTATCCCTCTACATCATGTCATCTTACTTAAAGCATTACTCTGTTCTTATGAACTTAATACTCTAGATGCATGATGGATAGCGGTCGATGTGTGGAGTAATAGTAGTAGATGCAGAATCGTTTCGGTCTACTTGTCACGGACGTGATGCCTATATACATGATCATACCTAGATATTCTCATAACTATGCTCAATTCTATCAATTGCTCGACGGTAATTGTTCACCCACCGTAATACTTATGCTCTTGAGAGAAGCCACTAGTGAAACCTATGGCCCCCGGGTCTATTTTCCATCATATTAATCTTCCAATACTTAGCTATTTCTATTGCCGTTTATTTTACTTTGCATCTTTATTTACTCTTTATCATAAAAATACCAAAAATATTATCTTATCATATCTATTAGATCTCACTCTCGTAAGTGACCTTGAAGGGATTGACAACCCCTTTATCGCGTTGGTTGCGAGGTTCTTATTTGTTTGTGTAGGTGCGTGGGACTCGAGCGTGGTCTCCTACTGGATTGATACCTTGGTTCTAAAAAACTGAGGGAAATACTTATGCTACTTTACTGCATCACCCTTTCCTCTTCAAGGGAAAACCAACGCAGTGCTCAAGAGGTAGCAAGAAGGATTTCTGGCGCCGTTGCCGGGGAGTCTACGCACAAGTCAAGACGTACCAAGTACCCATCACAAACCCTTATCCCTCGCATCACATTATTTGCCATTTGCCTCTCGTTTTCCTCTCCCCCACTTCACCCTTGCCGTTTTATTCACCCTCTCTTTTACGTTTGCCTCTTTTTCGCTTGCTTCTTGTTTGCTCGTGTGTTGGATTGCTTGCTTGTCACGATGGCTCAAGATAATACTAAATTGTGTGACTTTGCCAATACCAACAACAATGATTTTCTTAGCACTCCGATTGCTCCTCTTACCGATGCTGAATCTTGCGAAATTAATGCTGCCTTGTTGAATCTTGTCATGAAAGATCAATTCGCCGGCCTTCCTAGTGAAGATGCCGCTACCCATCTAAATAGCTTCGTTGATTTGTGTGATATGCAAAAGAAGAAAGATGTGGACGATGATATTGTTAAATTGAAGCTATTTCCTTTTTCGCTTAGAGATCGCGCTAAAGCTTGGTTTTCATCTTTGCCTAAAAATAGTATTGATTCATGGAATAAGTGCAAAGATGCTTTTATCTCTAAGTATTTTCCTCCCGCTAAAATCATCTCCCTTAGAAACGATATCATGAATTTTAAGCAACTTGATCATGAACATGTTGCACAAGCTTGGGAGAGGATGAAATTAATGATACGTAATTGCCCTACACATGGTTTGAATCTTTGGATGATTATACAAATTTTTTATGCCGGATTGAATTTTGCTTCTAGAAATCTTTTAGATTCGGCCGCGGGAGGCACTTTTATGGAAATCACTTTAGGAGAAGCTACTAAACTCCTAGATAATATTATGGTTAATTATTCTCAATGGCACACCGAAAGATCTACTAATAAAAAAGTGCATGCGATAGAAGAAATTAATGTTTTGAGTGGAAAGATGGATGAACTTATGAAATTATTTGCTACTAAAAGGGTTTCTTCTGATCCTAATGATATGCCTTTGTCTACTTTGATTGAGAATAATAATGAATCTATGGATGTGAATTTTTTTGGTCGGAATAATTTTGGTAACAACGCGTATAGAGGAAACTTTAATCCTAGGCCGTATCCTAGTAACTCCTCTAATAATCATGGTAATTCCTACAACAAATCTTATGGAAATTTTAATAAGATGCCCTCTGAATTTGAGACTAGTGTTAAGGATTTTATGAATTCACAAAAGAATTTCAATGCTTTGCTTGAAGAAAAATTGCTCAAGGTTGATGAATTGGCTAGGAACGTTGATAGAATTTCTCTTGATGTTGATTCTTTGAAACTTAGATCTATTCCGCCTAAGCATGATATCAATGAGTCTCTCAAAGCCATGAGAATTTCCATTGATGAGTGCAAAGAAAGAACCGCTAGGATGCGTGCTAAGAAAGATTGCTTTGTGAAAGCGTGTTCTTCTAGTTTTTGTGAGAATAAAGACGAAGATCTAAAAGTTATTGATGTGTCTCCTATTAAATCTTTGTTTTGCAATATGAATCTTGATAATGATGGGGCTGGAGATGAGTCACCCTTACCTAGAAGGCGTCCCAAAAATTCGGAGTTTTTAGATCTTGATGCAAAAACTGGTAAAAGTGGGATTGAAGAGATCAAAACTTTAGATATTAATGAACCCACTGTTTTGGATTTCAAGGAATTTAATTATGATAATTGCTCTTTGATAGATTGTATTTCCTTGTTGCAATCCGTGCTAAATTCTCCTCATGTTTATAGCCAAAATGAAGCTTTTACTAAACATATCGTTGATGCTTTGATGCAATCTTATGAAGAAAAACTTGAGTTGGAAGTTTCTATCCCTAGAAAACTTTATGATGAGTGGGAACCTACTATTAAAATTAAAATTAAAAATCATGAATGCTATGCTTTGTGTGATTTGGGTGCTAGTGTTTCCATGATTCCAAAAACTTTGTGTGATTTGCTAGGATTCCGTGAATTTGATGATTGTTCTTTGAACTTGCACCTTGCGGATTCCACCATTAAGAAACCTATGGGAAGAATTAATGATGTTCTTATTTTTGCAAATAGGAACTATGTTCCCGTATATTTCATCGTTCTTGATATAGATTGCAATCCTTCATGTCCTATTATTCTTGGTAGACCTATCCTTAGAACGATTGGTGCAATTATTGATATGAAGGAAGGGAATATTAGATTCCAATTTCCATTAAGGAAAAAAAGGCATGGAACACTTCCCTAGAAATAAAATAAAATTACCTTATGAATCTATTATGGGAGCCACTTATGGATTGCCTACCAAAGATGGCAATACCTAGATCTATCCTTGCTTTTATGCCTAGCTAGGGGCGTTAAACGATAGCGCTTGTTGGGAGGCAACTCAATTTTTTGTTTTTTTGTTTTTTGCTTCTGTTTAGAAATAAATATTTGATCTAGCCTCTGGTTAGATTTGTTTTTATGTTTTAATTAGTGTTTGTGCCAAGTTAAACCTATAGGATCTTCTTGGATGATAGTTATTTGATCTTGCTGAAAATTCCAGAAACTTTCTGTTCACGAAAACAATTGTTAAAAATCACCAGAACGTGATAAAATACTGATTCCAGTTGCAGTTGATCAATAAACAAAATTTCTAGGTCGTCCTATTTTGGTAGATTTTTCTGAGTTCCAGAAGTTTGCGTTAGTTACAGATATCTACAGACTGTTCTGTTTTGGACAGGTTCTGTTTTTCGTGTGTTGTTTGCTTATTTTGATGAATCTATGGCTAGTAAAAGAGTTTATAAACCATAGAGAAGTTGGAATACATTAGTTTTAACACCAATATTAATAAAGAATGAGTTCAATACAGTACCTTGAAGTGGTGTTTTGTTTTCTTTCACTAAGGGAGCTCACGAGATTTTCTGCTAAGTTTTGTGTTGTGAAGTTTTCAAGTTTTGGGTAAAAGATTTGATGGATTATGGAACAAGGAGTGGAAAGAGCCTAAGCTTGGGGATGCCCATGGCACCCCAAGATAATCTAAGGACACCAAAAAGCCAAAGCTTGGGGATGCCCCGGAAGGCATCCCCTCTTTCGTCTACTTCCATCGGTACTTTACTTGGAGCTATATTTTTATTCACCACATGATATGTGTTTTGCTTGGAGCGCCTTGTATGATTTGAGTCTTTGCTTTTTAGTTTACCACAATCATCCTTGTTGTACACACCTTTTGAGAGAGACACACAGAAATCGGAATTTATTAGAATACTCTATGTGCTTCACTTATATTTTTTGAGCTATATAGTTTTTTGCTCTAGTTCTTCAATTATATCTTTTAGATCACGGCGGTGGATTTGTTTTATAGAAACTATTGATCTCTCATGCTTCACTTATATTATTTTGAGAGTCTTAAAACAACATGGCAATTTTCTTTAATTATAATATCATGAGAAATTTGATGCTTGATAATTGTTTTGAGATATAAAGGTGGTAATATCATAGTTGTGCTAGTTGAGTAAATGTGAAACTGAGAAATACTTGTGTTGGAGTTTGTGATTCCTGTAGCATGCACGTATGGTTAACCATTATGTAACGAAGTCGGAGCATGAGGTATTTATTGATTGTCATCCTTTGTGTGGCGGTCGAGATCGCGCGATGGTTAACTCCTACCAACCCTTCCCCTAGGAGCATGCATAGTAGTACTTTGCTTCGAGGGCTAATAAATTTTTGCAATAAGTATATGAGTTCTTTATGACTAATGTAAGTCCATGGATTATACGCACACTTACCTTTCCGCAATTTTCTAGCCTCTTCGGTACCCTGCATTGCCCTTTCTCACCTTGAGAGTTGGTGCAAACTTCGCCGGTGCATCGAAACCCCGTGATATGATACGCTCTACCACACATAAACCTCCTTATACCTTCCTCAAAACAGCCACCATACCTACCTATTATGGCATTTCCATAGCCATTCCAAGATATATTGCCATGCAACTTTCCACCATTTCGTTTATCACGACACGCTCCATCATTGTCATATTGCTTTGCATGATCATGTAGTTGACATCGTATTTGTGGCAAAGCCACCGTTCATATTTCTTTCATACATGTCGCTCTTGATTCATTGCATATCTCGGTACACCGCCGGAGGCATTCACATAGAGTCATATCTTATTCTAAGTATCGAGTCATAATTCATGAGTTGTAAGTAAATAAAAGTGTGATGATCATCATTATTAGAGCATTGTCCCAAGTGAGGAAAGGATGATGGAGACTATGATTCCCCCACAAATCGGGATGAGACTCCGGACTAAATAAAAAAAGAGAGAAAAAGAGAGAAGGGACAATGTTACTATCCTTTTACCACACTTGTGCTTCAAAGTAGCACCGTGATCTTCATGATAGAGAGTCTATCATTTTGTCACTTTCATATACTAGTGGGAAATTTCATTATAGAACCTGGCTTGTATATTCCAATGATGGGCTTCCTCAAATGCCTGAGGTCTTCATGAGCAAGCAAGTTGGATGCATACCCACTTAGTTTCTTTTTTTTTGAGCTTTCATACACTTATAGTTCTAGTGCATCCGTTGCATGGCAATCCCTACTCCTTGCATTGACATCAATTGATGGGCATCTCCATAGCCCGTTGATTAGCCCCGTCGATGTGAGACTTTCTCCTTTTTTGTCTTCCCAAATAACCCCTATCATTATACCTTATTCCACCATAGTGCTATATCCATGGCTTGCGCTCATGTATTGCGTAAAAGTTGAAAAGGCTGAAGCGCGTTAAAAAGTATGAACCAATTGCTTGGCTAAAACCGGGGTTGTACATGATATGAATATGTTGTGTGGGGAAGATGGAGCATACCCAGACTATATGATTTTGTAGGGATAACTTGCTTTGGCTATGTTATTTTGATAACACATAATTGCTTGGTTAGCATGCTTGAAGTATTATTGTTTTTATGTCAACATCAAACTTTTATCTTGAATCATATCGAATCTGAACATTCGTCCCACAATAAGAAGAATTACATTGAAATTATGCTAAGTAGCATTCCACATCAAAAATTCTATTTTTATCATTTACCTACTCGAGGACGAGCAGGAATTAAGCTTGGGGATGCTTGATACGTCTCCAACGTATCTATAATTTTTGATAGTTCCCTGCTATATTATATTCTATTTTGGATGTTTAATGGGCTTTATTATACACTTTTATATTACTTTTGGGACTAACCTATTAACCGGAGGCCCAGCCCAAATTGCTGTTTTTTTGCCTATTTTAGTGTTTCGCAGAAAAAGAATATCAAACGGAGTCCAAGCGGAATGAAACCTTCGGGAACGTGATTTTCGGAACAAACGTGATCCAGAGGACTTGGAGTCAACGTAAAGAAAGCAACGAGGAGAGCACGAGGCAGGGGGAGCGCCTACCCCCTGGGCGCACCCTCCACCCTCGTGGGGCCCACGTTGCTCCACCGACGTACTTCTTCCTCCTATATATACCTACGTACCCCCAAACCATCAGAGGCATCCATGAAAACCTAATTCCACCGCCGCGACCTTCTGTACCCATGAGATCCCATCTTGGGGCCTTTTCCGGCGCTCCGCCGAAGGGGGCATTGATCACGGAGGGCTTCTACATCAACACCATAGCCTCTCCGATGATGTGAGAGTAGTTTACCTCAGACCTTCGGGTCCATCGTTATTAGCTAGATGGCTTCTTCTCTCCCTTTGGATCTCAATACAAAGTTCTCCATGATTCTCGTGGAGATCTATTTGATGTAATCTTCTTTTGCGGTGTGTTTGTCGAGACCGATGAATTGTGGGTTTATGATCAAGTTTATCTATGAACAATATTTGAATCTCCTCTGAATTCTTTTATGTATGATTGGTTATCTTTGCAAGTCTCTTCGAATTATCAGTTTGGTTTGGCCTACTAGATTGATCTTTCTTGCAATGGGAGAAGTGCTTAGCTTTGGGTTCAATCTTGCGGTGTCCTTTCCCAGCGACAGCAGGGGCAGCAAGGCACGTATTGTATTGTTTCCATTGAGGATAACAAGATGGGGTTTATATCATATTGCATGAGTTTATCCCTCTACATCATGTCATCTTACTTAAAGCATTACTCTGTTCTTATGAACTTAATACTCTAGATGCATGCTGGATAGCGGTCGATGTGTGGAGTAATAGTAGTAGATGCAGAATCGTTTCGGTCTACTTGTCACGGACGTGATGCCTATATACATGATCATACCTAGATATTCTCATAACTATGCTCAATTCTATCAATTGCTCGACAGTAATTTATTCACCCACAGTAATACTTATGCTCTTGAGAGAAGCCACTAGTGAAACCTATGGCCCCCGGGTCTATTTTCCATCATATTAATCTTCCAATACTTAGCTATTTCTATTGACATTTATTTTAGTTTGCATATTTACTTACTCTTTATCATAAAAATACCAAAAATATTATCTTATCATATCTTTCAGATCTCACTCTCGTAAGTGACCGTGAAGGGATTGACAACCCCTTTATCGCGTTGGTTGCGAGGTTCTTATTTGTTTGTGTAGGTGCGTGGGACTCTAGCGTGGTCTCCTACTGGATTGATACCTTGGTTCTCAAAAACTGAGGGAAATACTTACGCTACTTTACTGCATCACCCTTTCCTCTTCAAGGGAAAACCAACACAGTGCTCAAGAGGTAGCAGCAGGCGATGGATCGATGAGCTGCCGGTAGTGCTCTGGTCCCTCAGAACGACACCAAATCGAGCTACCGGGCAGACTCCCTTCTCCCTAGTCTATGGGGCAGAAGCAGTTATCCCCATGGAACTCATTAATGGGTCCCCTCGCGTTCTTGCCTACGATGAAGTAGCATAGGATCAGAACCGGAGTGACGACGCTGTGCTTCTCGAGGAGAACTGACTCTGTGCTGCTACGCGTGTTGCACGCTATAAGCAAGCCCTGCGTCACTATCACAGCCGCAGGGTTCATGCCCGGTGTTTTGAGGAAGGCAACCTTGTCCTTAGGTGCGTTAAGTCCGCCAAGGGTACAAACAAGTTAACGCCGAAGTGGAAAGGCCCTTACCGGGTAGTTCGAGTCACCAGACCTGGTGCAGTCCGTTTGGAGACCGGAGATGGCATTCAATTGCAAAACTCATGGAATATTGAGCATCTCTGTAAGTTCTACCCGTAAGGCGCGGCTGTCAGGCCGTGCCCGGCAGCCACCCTTTTGTACAGGCCTTGCCTCAGTTGCATGTGACCCCTTGTACAAAGCCAGGCGCAGACCCTAAGCAACAGAGCAATAAACGAAGCGCTGGGGGCCCTCGACAAGTTGCATGCATGCATAAGCATTTCATGAGCATTGCATGTTCATATAGATAGGATCACATCTGGCATCATTTCCGTGTGCATAAAACTACAGGTTCCTGTCGGGAATTCGGCCTCCAAGGGGAGTTGGAAAGATGAACCAACATTGCGATCTCTGGCAAGCCAGATCTTTTGTCCATACGTGTTTTGTAAGCAAAAACTTGTGCATAAGAGAACCTCGCCACTTTTTGAAACTTAGGTGCTCCCATCTCTCGACTCGAACGTTGCTTCGGTCAGGATGGTCGCAGTGGCCTTTGCTGAATAAAGATTGGCGGGGGGCCGGTCCCTCATCACAATTTGTGCCCGGTAGGCTTAGTTCCCCGTCAACAAAATAGAGGGTACCGACAGGATAGCCTGCCGGGGGAAACTCATTTATTTAAAAATATAGAGGCATTCCACCTCTGCATGGACATATACATGCACGAGTCCCCGGCAAGGTTCATCTTTTTCATTAATATGTTGATTAAACAAGTATAGACCTTACACGACACAGACATGGATACAAGAGATTACATTATTTGAACTAAAATTTGGCAAGTGCCTACAAGTTTAAGATTGAAAAAAGATAAGTGCCCCGTAAACTTCTCTCCATGTCCCTCTTATTCCAGGTATTGCGATGGGAAGAGAAGAGGGCGAAAGGGGCGCATCGGCGAACACCACCCCAATCCCGTCAGGACCTGCCAGGCGCAGCCTGGCAAGATTGGGAGTGGCGAGGCTACGAAGGAGGAGGACAGAGGGAGCACCACAGCGGTCGCTTGGTCACCACCTCCAGGGCCAGTCAGAAGCCCCGGCACAAGCACTGGCAGGGAAGGCCGTCGAGTCTCAGCCGAAAGACTGGTGGAGGAGGCGAAAGCACCAGGAGGGCGATCCCTTCACCAGCAACTGGGAAGCCGGTGATGACGGTGCCGAGGAAGGGAGAGGAAAGACATAAAGACGAGGCAGCAGGTCGCCAGTACGAGACGAACGTGTCAGTGTTGTCGTACTCCGACCTGGCAGCCTCCCTCCCACCTTCTCCGTCTTCCCTAGCTTCATCTTCATCAACACCGATCCAAAGGAACGCCAGGCCACCAAGCCCGACGCCTTCCTCGGAGAAGCAGCCTAGGGCCAAGACGGCCAGGGGGCTCGGGACGCGTCACTCCCCACCTTGGCAGGCAGGAAGACACACCTCTCCTCAATATCAGCCCCAGGCCCATCGGAAGGGGCAGTTCTAGGATTACCAACAATCCCCAGCCTTGCATCCGGGACGGACGTCAAGGGCGCCAAGAACCTGATCACCGGGCCAACAAACGGCAGCAGCTCAAGGCGAGATGCTGCATTACCTAACGGATGACCGACCATGGTGAAAGAGACAAGCATTTCCCCACAATGGGGAAGCTTGATATCTCCCACACCACGGACGACTCGTCTGCCGCGTCTTCTCCCGGCTTGGACCAGACTCACTTCCCAAGCACCAGCGCGAGCATTCGGCGTCGCCAACCTCAAGCTACTTCCTGGAGCCTGGCCCTAGGCCTTTCTCCTTCTCAATATAACCAGCAAAAAGCAGAAGATGGAGGAGAAGGGATGCGAGGATGAATGCCTCCGCTCGTCCCCCACCCCTCTTTTTATAGGCGGGACGGGAAGAGAGATGATCCCTCAATGGGTGACCGCCGCCCTACTCCACCAATTCAAGAAGACCGGGCCCCTGCCTTGATGATCTCCCGCACCACGCAATTCCGTTACCTACCCTGCGTGATGCATGCAGCATACGTGGCTAAGGATAAGGGCGTGGTGGGAAGAGTGAATTGGCAGTTTCTCCCCCATTCGTTAAAGTCATTCACGGGCCATTACGATAGCGGCCCCACCACGATTGGCTTTACACGACGCACGGGGAAACCGGAAACTGGCCCGAACGCAAGCTAATGAAGAAGCAAATAAGATCAAGGGGCCAGCCACTTCCACGCCCCTGCCTGTCCACTTGTTAGGGCCTACCCCGACGACGCCCGGCAGCGCGTTCGGGCTAGACCCAGGGGCTTCTGTCGGTGCAACAAACCCTGGGTATGTTGCCCAGACTATGCACAGGCACGATGGTAAGACCGTAGCATCGAGGTCAGATTGGAGCGCAAGGGATCAGTTCTTCGAAGGACCAACGTGCAGCACAAGAGGACCAAGACTAGCCAGAGAAGCAAGATACTGCTCAGGAAGAAACCTCCCTTGCCGGGCAGGCGAGCCTGGCAAGGATGGGGTTACCCTTGGAAGCAAGCCTTTGGGTCGTCCTGACAGGCCTGCCGGGGCTTACGGAGGTAGCACCACCTCACCGTACCACCTCATCACGATGCTCGTCGTCGATCGGTGCGGTGTCTTCCGTCGGTGCAACAAACCCTAGGTCCGTTGCCCAGACTATGCACAGGCACGAGAGCAAGATGGCAGCACCGAGGTCAGATTGGAGCGCAAGGGATCAGTTCTTAGTAGGACCAACGTGCAACACAAGAGGACCAAGACTAGCCAGAGAAGCAAGATACTGCTAAGGAAGAAACCTCCCTTGTCGGGCAGGGCCTGGCAAGGATGGGGTTACCACCGGAAGCAAGCCTTTGGTTCGTCCTGGCAGGCCTGCCGGGGCTTATGGAGGCAGCACCACCTCACCGCACCACCTCATCACGACGCACATTGTCGATCAGTGCGGTGTCAAGCTCCAAAGTTACTAAGTGGCAGCTATTTGCCATAGGGCAGCCACATCCTACAGAAAATTCCTCCAAGCGACACCCGTCCTGCAACGTGTCAAGCAAGCAGGCGCGAAGCTGGCAAAATAGCCCGGCAAGGCCTGCCGGGCAAGCTGTGATGTGATGTTGAGCGGCACATTTAATTTGCTCTGTGAGCCTGCAGAGTTAGGTATGATAGCACTATTTGCTATCTAACCAGTGCATAATGACTGATTTGCCACTGTGGTGGCCCTTTATCTATAAAAGGGGGCCCAAGGCAAACGTAGAAAGGGTTGGCTAATCCACCCCCTCACACACTCATACTCGCGTAGCCATTATCGCCCCGAGGCAACCCTGTCGGGCAAGCATGTTGCGCTCACCACCATTTTTCCACCATCAATCCACCAAAGCAGGAGTAAGGTTTTACGCCTCATGGCGGCCCGAACCTGGGTAAAGACTGCCCGTGTGATCTCTGACGTGCTGTTCTACGCTCCTCTGCTCTTTGTGCAACGTGCCATCCCCCCGCCAAACCAGAAAGGGACTCTTGGTCCCATAGGTGGCCGTGGTTTCCCATGACAATTTGCCATTTGGATCCAGGAGTTTGAATGACTAGTGGAGAGGGCACGTCACAAAATGACATGTTGTGCAAGCTAGCATAGCTTTCAGAAATGAAAGAATGAGATGCTCCACTATCAAATAGAACCGATGCTGGATGACAATTGACAAGGAGGGTACCAAGAACGACATCCTGATCATCATGATCTTCAACAGCTAAGACGTGATGCACACGTCCATGTTTAGTGTGAGCTGGCTTGGCACTAATCATCTTGCCTGATGGCTTACCACGGCCAACAGACTTCTCAAACTGGGGTGGAGCATAACTGGCATGAGAGCAGTCACATGAACAGTGTCCTGGCTCTCTGCATGTGAAGCAAGTCCCTGAAGTAGGACGCGGACTCGCATTGATAGGCGGTCTATCAATAGGCCTGGGGGAGCATACAACTGAATTGGGTGAGGCGCCACATAGGATGGCCTCGGTGCATATTTGGGTGGAAGAGCGGAGTTCAGAACTCAAATCCGGCACTTCTGAGAACCAGAGCCGTAGGAAGAACCAAAGTCACGGGTGTGATTACGAGACTCCTCGTAACTGAGCTGAGTTGTCTCTGCATTAATTGCCTTGTTCACAAGAGCCTATAATATATCGCAATGATGTAAGTGAAGATCATGATGCAACTTAGGGTTGAGACCCTTTAGGAACCCAGCCTACTTCTTGGCGTCCGTGGACTCCTCCTCTGCAGCATAGCGGGCGGGGTTTGCAAACTCTCTACTGTAAGCATCAACAGCCATCTTAACCTGGGTGAAACTAGAGAACTTTTCTCTCTTGCGATCGATGAGGGCCTAAGGAATGTGGTGCTCGTGAAAAGCCTCAGTGAAATCTCCCCAGGTAGGAATATGGCCAGCTGGAAGCATAGCCTCATAGTTCTACCACCAAAGACTAGCAGGACCTTCCAGGTGATATGTAGCATAGTGATCTTGTCATCTTCAGCCACGTTCGTGAAACGCAGCTTATGAGTGATGCTGTGGAGACAGTCATCTGCATCGAGTAGCTCAATGAAATGATGGAAGGTGGGTGGGTTCAGGCCCACGAAGTTGGTGATGGAATCCAACTCATTACACTCATGTGCGGTGTTCTACTCAATCCGTGCCAACAAGCGGTTAGTCTCACGCTTGTTCATCTCAACCCCTAACATGAACTCTGCCAACGAGGGCTAGTCGAGAGGATCCTCCTCATCCCTACCGCCTCCATGGTTCTAGCTATGAGCAACTGAACCTCAGGTAACTGACGACATCCTAAGAAACGAAACCAAGGACGGAATCAGCATTAACTATAGGATGCAGAATGCATCTTGAAGGCATTACAATGTCTCTAATTCCTAGGACAATTTTGGCAGCATAACGGTAGTAAAATGCTCAAAATAGGAGACATCCTGCAAGATGGGGTAGTACAACAACTCAACATCATCAGGAAAGGATCTGTGATAATACTAACTACACAGAAAGTACTCGAAAACTGGAATATGATTCTGATCAACCAATCCTATGAGTCTACAGAATAGTTACCCGTGATCCTGATAGACCGAAGAGAAAACCTAGTTCCTTAACCCCATAGTAAAGATAGGATGACTCAGATCAGAAGGGCATAAGGTATAAGAAGTAAAAACAGTCTAATGTTCCCTTCCACAATCAATTCCCCTATATAACTAAAGAATTTCTAGACTAAACTTCGACCAGTTTGGCTTGGTAATCCTACAGTCAGTCAGGCTCTGATACCAAAGTTGTTGGGACCCCGATCCTAAGTCACACCGGTCTAGCATGTAACACATCATATCACTTCGCGGCCTCATGCACGGTATTCCCGCGGCTGCAGCCTTACCTTGGCCCGAATCGCACTGGTATGCGTCGGTGCTATACAAACAGTTTTTAACCCCTTTTTGCGATGGCATTTGGAACCGTCGCCTAGTGAGTGACGGCGATAGGGGTCCTTCCCACACGACCCAGAAACCATCGGGGATAGGGAGCCTTGATGCATATAGTTGTCCCTATATGACCGTTTCCGATATCTCGAATATCCCAAACGCTTCATCCTTGCTACTCGTTTGTGCTCGCATTGCCATCGCAGTTAGAGTTTTGTGGTTTTGCCTAAAACCAGGCAGATTCCAGGCACGGGAGTTTTCCAGGCAGATTCTAGGCATGGGAGTTTTACGATTCCTGGCACATCACAAACAGTTCATGATTATAAACCGTGTACGATAGGTAGACAATCACACACATTTAGTTTTCCCGCACCGTATGTGATAGTGTCTGACATCACACACGCTTTGCAAACGGCAACTGTGTGCATTGTTACACACGTTTCCTCTCCGTGAAACGTGTCGGATTATGATGTATATCGCACATGTTGTGCTTTATTAACCATGTGCGCCGTAATGACCTTCACACCATAATTTCGCCCTAATTTCATTGCTACTATTTAAAATTGTACCTAATTTAAACTTGACAGTAGGCTATAGCTTTATTCATATCCATCAGGTTCAAACAACCAATGCATTATTCGATTCACAGGTACATATGTTAAAGAATTACATAAGCACCAAATAAAGAATGATGAACCAGGGTTCTATACTTGTACTATTACAGATGGTAAGGAAAGAGGCGACAGACATTCCGGTTGCTGAACAAGGTGAAGCGGAATGGCCCTATTGTGCTCTCCTGGATGCAGAAGGCATGCAGGACTCTAGTCCAACCCCTTGTGATGGCCAGCCGCAAATCATGTAGTTTGAGAGGTAATCTTGAGTAAACTGCTTCAGGATCCACTACAAAAGAAAAAAGATTCAGACATTGTCATCTAACACAACTCATTACGGGCAGTAAAAAGAAGGCTACAGGGTTCTTACTTACCATCCTGCAGTTCACTGTTGTCTTGCATAAAGTGTAAACAAATAGTTCGATTGACGTCTTTGGACCCATTTTAATAACAATCTTTATCAGTTTCCTCACTTGATGTTGGTTCATGAAATATCTCATTGCCCCAGAAAGGGTCGAAGTGTGGAACTTTGGCAATGATATATGTACCTAAAAGCACCAAGTTAATATTAGAAGCTAAACAACAATTGAAAAATGATGTAGTACAACACTCCCTCCATCCCATTATATAAGATTTCATTGCATGTATATCTAGACATCATTAGAACATTAAGGTAACACTCTTCCTTGTTGCTATGTAGCCTGGGATTGCATATTTAGTCATTCAGTACAATGCATGTTGCTATGTAGCCTCAGATATATTGAATATGGCCCTAGTTAACCTACTGATAAATGGGTTACAGATATATTTAGTGAAATGTTCGATCCGATGATTAATCCCTTATCAGCCCCAGGCTATATGGTACCAGCTACCGATATCCTGAACAGTGAGTACATATAAGCAATGCGATGAAACTAACCTCGATGGAAAACAACACTGTTCCCAATATCCTGCTTGAGTACATATAAAGGCATGTTAAGCACAACAGGCTAAACATCAACAAAATATATCCATGGTAGACAACATAATCTACAAATGATAGCTTCAGTGTGCAGGCTTAAGCACGCTAGTTAAGCAAAACAAGAAGTGGAAAGGTGTGTTAACTGCCTCAGGCTTAACATTTAAAAACAAGCAAATAGTCACTCAAACTGGTATTGTGCGGGTCTAAAGTACACTAGTTATTCTTAAAAAAATGAAAAGGCATGTGAACTGCTGTAAGTGCATCTAGTGCCCCTTAGTGATTTTGGTGTGTTGAAGACTTATAGGTTAAGGGACTAATGCGTTTGTGAGTGTACACAGGTCTATAAGTCTATGAGGATTTTGATATTTACAAAGAAAGTCGACCCCTAAAAATGAATGTCTTCAACTGAAGAGTTTGGCTTTCTGAAGACTTTGAAAGTGAAGATTTTGGTGTGACCGTGAAGACTTGATATTCATGCAAGGAACCTGAAGCATGACGACTTTTGTTCTCATAGTTTCATTTTCTCTTTCTTGAGTCATAGGAAACACCGTACTATTAAAGGGGGTCGAGGAAAAACTAAGGAAAAGTTTCCAAGTGATGCTCATCTCCAAATCCTATACCTACCAATCCCTTCGAGTGAAGCCATTGGAAATCTCATACAGTTCAGTCAATTTCTTTAGTGACAGAGACAAAGTTCTTCTGGTCTCTGAGGAATTTGTTCTGACTGAGGAGTTAGGAATTCGCCAGTGCGGATTGCCTACAAGTCAGGGACATGATAGCCCTGAGGAATTTGAGACCTCAAATTTCTGACCGTTGCTGTGCTATGCGCCAGCTATCCCAAAATATCTACCCACCTAACGGTCATATCATTGAAGGGCATTTATGTCTTATCATGTCGGGCTGCTCCCTAGGCTATAAATAGCCGCCCCCTACAACCACTAGCTGGTTGGCTGCTCCGAGAGAAACTGACACTTGTCATTGAGAGCATCCCTTCCTCCGAGGACTTTGAGCGAAAATCATCAAGTGAGGAAAACCCAAACCCAAACACCTACAAACCCAAAGTGATTGAGCATCACTGAAGAGATTGCTCCTGTGTGGAACCGATGCTTGTTACCTTTGAGGACTGTGCATCCTCCAAACAGTTAGGCGTCATGGTCTAGAGCATCCAAGAGGAAATTGTGAATCGCCGGGTGACCGAGTTTGTGAAGGTTTGGAAGTCACCTGAAGACTTACCACGAGTGATCGGGTGAGGTCTGTGTGACCTTAGCTCAAGGAGAATATGGTGAGGACTGTGTGTCCGGGACTGTGTGTCCTCAGGTTTAAATACCTAGCCGCTCCAACCAGACGTACAACTGTCACAGCAGTTGGAACTGGTCTACCGAATCACTGTCTTCACCGAGCTAACTGGTTCTATTTCCTCAACACTTCCATTTCCTCATTACTGTGCTATGTACTTGATCGTTACTATTTGAAGACTTTGACTGAAGAATTTCTCAATTTCCTCAGTTCAATTTCTTCAGTCAGTTTATCTTCAGCCTGCTTATCCTGTGTTTACACTTTCCGTGCTCTGTGCTTGTTTTCATTTCATCATGATGACTGTGCTGTTGTTCTTTTATGCTTGCATCTGAGTACTTATTCCGCTGCTAATAGTTCTTTGCTTAGGAATTTCCTCACCCTGAAATTCCTCAGTGTAGAATTCATAAAAATTGCCTATTCACCCCCCTCTAGTCGACTTAACGCACTTTCAGTTGGTATCAGAGTAAGGTACTCCCTTGTTCTGTGTGATTTTGGTTTAACTGCCTGGAGTTTTAGTTATGTCGACCGCAGGTATGATCAAGGTCTCTGCTGGGTGTCCTACCTTCGATGGGACTGACTACCCCTACTGGAAGAATAAGATGCGAATGCATCTTGAGGCAATTGATAACGATCTCTGGTACGTTGTGGAAGTGTTCCCTCTGTCACTCCTACCATCAATGCTGCTGATGCGAAGAGATTCAAGAAACTCGACTCTCAAGCGAAGAACATCATATGTTGCCATCTAAGCAAAGGGCAGTATGGCAGAGTGAGTGCTTTGGAGACTACAAAGCTTATCTGGGATAGACTGTCCAAGGTCAATGAAGGAGTCTCAACACAGCATGACTCTCGAGTTGACGTTCTTCGTAATCTCTTCAACCACTTCAAAAGACTCGACAATGAAAATGTTCAGCACACCTTCGACCGTGTCACTGACATTTCAAATGAGCTTCAAGCACTTGGTGACACTCACATCACCGGCCATGAGGTGGTGAAGAAATTGTTGAGATCGCTTGATTCCTCATTCGACACCCTTGCACTGATGATACAAGAACGTGGTGATTACAACTCACTTGATCCCGCTGATATCCTCGAGAGGCTAAACACTCATGAGCTCCAACTTGCTGAGAAGAGATATCTCTATGGACCGAGCTATGGCAGATCACACGCTCTGAAGGCCAAGGCAGTATCTGAATCTGAAGGTGAGGATTCTGGTAGCAGCCTTGGTGATCCTGAAAAAACTGAGCCAGGAGCTGGCAATGCTCGTGAAGAAATCCCAGAAGTTCTCAAGATGTGGTCGCTTTGGAAAATCCTAAAGAAGTGATGACATAAGATCTGATTCCTCATACCGTGACTACAAGAAGAGACTATGCCACAAATGCAAGAAACCCGGTCACTACATTCAAGATTGTCCTCGGTGGGAAAAGGAAGCAAAGAAGAAGAAGTACAAGGATTACAGTTCTGATGACTCAAAGAAGAAGAAGAAATCTTCAAAGTCCTCATCATCAAAATCCTCAAAGTCTTCATCTCACAAGAAGAGCAGCTCCTAGAAGGCTCGGGCATTCATTGGCAAGGAAATGGAATATGAGGCTGAATCTGAAGAAAATGAGGAAGAGGAGGCATCTGAGGAATCTGAATCTGGTGTGGCGAGCCTAGCCCTCGTTACTGCATTCGTCAGCAAGTCCATCTTCAACTCTGAGGAGAATGGCTTCTCCAACACGGCTGATGATGATGATGATGGCTACGCCCCCACCTATTGCTTCATGGAAAAGGGTTTGAAGGTACTCAAATATCCCTCCTCTGAATCAAGAGAGGATGAATTTGATGAAAACCTCAAGCCTAGCTATTCTAAACTTGCTAAGATTGCTGTAAAACAACAAAAGGCTTTTGAAAAGGTTCAAAACATGCTAGATAAGAGCGATGCTATGTTGGGTGAAGAAATGGATCGCACCAAAACTTTGACTGAAAATCTTCAGAGACTTCACTCCAAGTTTGATAATCTTCAGAGTCATCATAACACTCTCTTATCTGATCATGAGAAGCTTTCTTATGAATTTCTTCAAAGAAATCAAGATCTTGAGAAGCTAAGGGTGAGTTATGAAGATCTTCAGAAGGAGCGTGATTCATTACTTGCTCAACAAATCAGCGCTGCTCAGGAAGAATTCATTCCTCCATGTTTGAAGTGCATTGAACGTGAATCTGCTAATTCTTTACCTGAAAGTTCAAATGCTTCTATTGCTGCAAATTCTTCACCTGTCTCTGTTATTACTGATTCTCATCTGAGGACATTACTAGTATCACTGACAATGCAGGGCTGAAGGAATTGTATATGACAGGCATGTACAAAAGCCTCAAAGGGCATCAGGCTCTTTGTGACGTGCTTAAAAAGCAGATCCTCAACAGGAACCCTAGGAAAGAGGGTATTGCCTTTGAGAGGAAACTCAATGCTGATGGAACATACTGGAAGCCCGAGCAGTATCCCAAAACCTCATGGGTTGCTGCAAAGGGACCTCCTGTAGATCCATCTACTTTATCTGGCTTTACATGTGAATGTCCTCATTCTACTGATGAGTCGTTTGACTCCAACTATAAGCTGTTCAAAACTCAGAATGGTGAAGTATTTGCTAGATATGTTGGCACTAACTGCAGGAATGGTCTCTCTATGAAGAAAATCTGGGTTCCCAAAAGGTGCCTTGAAAGTCTTCAGGTGAATGTCATCATGACACCACCTGTGAAGAATAGGAACCCCGGATCAAATTCTTCATATGGACCCAAGTCTTCATATGGATCCAAGTCCTCATAAAGACCACATTTCTCACATGGATCAAATTCCTCATATGGATCAAAGTCCTCATATGAACATCATCGTGCTAACACTTCTGTTTCGCAGGGAAAGACTAAGGGTTATGAATATGTGCATTATTCTTCAAATCACTATGTTCATAAATCCTCGAAGAATTTCGCTGCTTATTCATATGCTTACCCTAACCCCTCTTATGTGAAACGAAGTGGATTGGCATCTATGCCACCTTTTTCTTATGGAGCTCGCAGAATGATGAACTCTTTGCCACCCCTCCAGATGTGGGTGGTGAAGAAAAAGAATTAATCTCTTATGCAGGTTCAGGTCTCCAGACGAACTTAAACGTCTGAAGAATTTGCTGGAGACCTGAATATGCTTGATAGGACACAAGCTACTCATGAAGAAATCAATTTTCATTTCTCATGTCCTCATACTGCTTTACCTGTTCTATTGCTTGATAAAATGGATATGATGAATTTGATGTCATATTCTTCACTGATGAAGTATATGAGTCTGTAAGCTGCACTAATTCACTTGCAGGATGATCAACCCAAAGCCACCTAGTGGTTCCTCAATAGTGGATGTACAAATCACATGACTGGTGACAAGAACTTATTGATGGACGCTCCCTTGTCCCCATCGCATCTGAAGCATATCACCTACGCTGACAAAGGCAAAAGCAAGGTATTGGGTCTAGGTAAGGTTGCGATCTCAAAGGATCGACACATGGACAAAGTCATGCTTGTCGAGTCCTTAAGATTCAACCTCATGTCAGTCTCAATGCTTTGTGATCATGGAAGCTAACCATTCCAAAGTCTTCGAAGGCTTTAGGAGAGGAGATCTGTATATTGTTGATTTCTCTACAGGACCACAACCTGCTATATGTCTACTTGCAAAAGCTTCAGAAGGCTGGCTATGGCATCGACGACTCGGTCATGCTGGCATGAGGAATTTGCACACGCTCGCGAAGAAGAAGTATGTCATTGGCATTGAGAATGTCAAATTCCTCAAGGATCACCTGTGCGGAGCCTGTGAAGCTGGAAAGATGACCAAGGCCAAGCATCCCACGAAGACTATCATGACTACCACTCGTCCATTTGAATTGAATCACATGGATCTCTTTGGTCCTAATCACTATTCTGCATTCACTAATGAAGCATCTCTATATGGCTTTGTTATTGTTGATGATTACTCTCGATACACATGGGTGCATATCGTCACTTACAAACATGAAGTGCAGGAAGTATTCAAATGATTTTCCTTGAGGGCTTCAACCAATTTTGGTGTGAATATCAAGCACATCAGAAGTTACAATGGAACTGAGTTCAAGAACACTGGTCTTGAAGACTATCTTGATGAACTTGGTATTACTCATGAGTTATCTGCTCCTTATACTCCTCAGCAGAATGGCGTCGTGGAGCGCAAGAACCAAACTCTTGTTGAGATGGCTCGCACTATGCTTGACGAATACAAGATGCCTCGTCACTTCTGGATTGAGGCAATTGACACTGTGTGCCACATTATCAACAGGGTATATCTTCACAAATTCTTCAAAAAGACCGCATATGAACTCCTCACTGACAAGAAACCCAACATGAGTTATTTCAAAGTCTTCGGTGCTAAATGTTGGATTAGAGATCCTCATCACAATTCTAAATTTGCACCGAAAGCACATGAAGGTTTTATGCTTGGTTACGGAAAGGACTCGCACACCTACAGAGTCTTCAACAAGTTTCACCACAAGGTTGTTGAAACTGTAGATGTGCGGTTCGATGAAACTAATGGCTCGCAAAGAGAGCACCTACCTCCTATGCTAGATGAAAAATCACCCGAGGAAACCATCTAGTTCAAGGCTACTGAGGATGTTATTCCTACTGAAGAATCTGCTGAAGAAGTCATTCCGGATCGTGAAGATCATCATGCTGGTGCACCTGAAGAAAATGGCTCTGAAGAAAATGCTGAGCAAATTCCTCGTCGTCGACCATCTCATCCTCGCCTTGCAAATGAAGTGCAAATTGAGAAAATCATCAGCGACATCAACGCACCAGGTCCTCTCACACGCTCAAAAGCTTCACATTTGTCTAACTTTTGTGGGCACTTTGCTTTTGTCTCTATCACAGAGCCCACTAAGTTAGATGAAGCATTTCTGGAGCCTGAGTGGATTCAAGCTATGCGATAGGAATTACATCACTTCGAGCTCAACAATGTCTTGGAACTTGTCAAGCGACAAGACCCTCGCAAGCACAATATTATCGGCACAAAATGGCCGCAACAAGCAAGATGAAAATGGCCTTGTGGTGAGGAATAAGGCACAGCTTGTAGCTCAAGGCTACACACAAGTTGAAGGAATTGATTTTGATGAAACTTTCACACCTGTTGCTAGACTTGAGGCTATTCGCATATTACTTGCTTATGCTAACCATCATAATATCATCTTATATCAAATGGATGTGAAAAGTGCATTCCTCAATGGTAAGCTTGAGGAAGAAGTATATGTTGCTCAACCCCCAGGTTTTGAAGATCCAAAACATCCTAACAAAGTCTTCAGACTCAATAAGGCCCTCTATGGCCTCAAGTAGGCCCCTCGGGCGTGGTATGATACTTTGAAGGAATTCCTCATGAAGAAAGGCTTCAAACCCGGTTCACTTGACCCAACTCTTTTCACCAAAACTTATGATGATGAATTATTCATGTGCCAAATATATGTTGATGATATCATTTTTGGCTGTACTGACCAATGTTACAGTGATGAATTTGCCTATATGATGAGTGAAGAATATCAAATGTCTATGATGGGAGAACTGAAATTCTTCTTAGGTCTTCAGATACGTCAACAACAAAATGGCATCTTCATATCTTAGGAGAAATACCTCAAGGATGTATTGAGGAAATTCGGCATGCAAGATTGCAAAGGAGTCAAAATTTGTGGGCATAGGCGTCAATACCATTTTCATCATTTGTGGGCATAGGAATTTTGACGTCTTTGCAAAGGCATAGATAAGAAGATGCCATTGACGCCTTTGCAAAGGCATAGATATGAAGTGCACTGATGAAAATGGTATTGACTTCGATCAAAAGGTATACCGCTCCATGATTGGCCCTTTTTTGTATTTATGTGCATCTAGGCATGATATTATGCTTAGTGTTTGCATGTGTGCCCAATTTCAAGCTACGCCGAAGGAATCACACCATAAGGCTGTGAAGCATATTCTTCGATATCTAGCTCACACTCCAACACTTGGATTATGGTATCCCAAGGGCTCGGCTTTTGATCTCATTGGATATTCAGACTCTGACTATGCTGGTGATCATGTGGACCACAAGTCAACATCAGGCACATGTCATTTCCTCGGACGATCCTTGGTATGTTGGTCCTCAAAGAAACAGAACTGCGTATCACTTTCTACTGCTGAAGCTGAGTACATTGTTGCGGGTTCGTGCTGTGCTCAATTACTATGGATGAAGCAAACCCTCAAGGACTACGGCATCAATGTGAAGAATGTGCCTCTCTACTGTGACAATGAGAGTGCCATCAAGATTGCTCATAACCCAGTTCAGCACTCGAAGACAAAGCACATTCAGATTCGTCATCATTTTGTTCGTGATCATGTGTTGAAGGGCGACATCTCTATCGAGCACGTGAAGACTGAAGAACAGCTAGCCGGCATCTTCACAAAGCCCTTGGATGAGAAGAGATTTAGCAAGTTGCGGTGTGAGCTAAAAATCTTAGAATCTTCGAATGTCCTTTGAAAAGGACACACATCCTAGCACTTATGCAAAATTGATAACTTAGATGTGCAACACACGAAGTAACGTTTTTCTTCAATCAATGAAGACTAGCCCTCTAATTGTGAAGAAATTAACGAAGAATTTGATTCTTAGAGCCATACGACAATTGTACGCGGCGTCTGAAATCATCATTCTTATACGGTGGGCTACGCCACCAACAAAAGTTGAAAATCTTCAATTTGAGTTTTTCTTCAGTTTTTAAAATTCCTCAGTTGTTCAATTTCTTCAACTTTGCATTGTCTTGACTCTTTCCGTCGTTGTTCTTCATTGACTATATATATATATATATATATGAGTTTAAGTCCTCTACAACATTCACTTATTGCTATTTCTTCAAGTCATTTTTTTGCTAAGTGAATGTGATCGGACCCTTCCCCCTCTATGCTATACTCAACCCAATCTGTTCACAAATTCTTCATGTGCGTTCTATTTGAAACACGTTCAAAATCTTCACTGTGTCCTTGTCAGCTGAAGAATTTGCGAACAAAATATTAAAATTTTCCTATCTGAATTTTTGGCTTTTGCCACTCAAACCATTCCACATTCCACGATATGATTATCCTATTCACCCACGATCTCACACGATCTCCACCTCTCTGTACGTGGGTGACACATGTCGCTAGGATGAGAAGATTCAGGGGCACATTCGTCCAATTTCCTCGGGCGAGCGGTTTTTCACCTCGGCTATATATACCCCTCACCCTCCTCAGACTTCATTTACCCCGCTCGACCTCACTCCCTCGCTCGAGCTCTCAACACCTAGCGCCGCCGCTACCTTCATCGTCGGTGGTGAGGAAGAGCTTCACTGCCTCGACCTTGTCGCTGTCGTACTCGCGCCGGCTGCGGATTTCTTCACCCCGCCGCCGCCGTAGCTGTCTTCCTCTGCCAAGTTTGGGCATGGAAGATCTGGACTGACGAACTTCCAATCTACTATTCCCAGTTTGTTGCGTTCTTCGTCAACGGTAATTAAGAGTTACTTTTACTACCCTTGTTGATTCTGATGATTGCTACAAAATCTTCGGAAGGTGTTTATTCTTCAATTCCCACACTCTAAACACCTCACACAAACAAATGTTCTTGATCCGTTTCTCTAAGCAACATTTTTCTTCAAGATTCCTTAATTGTGTGGATTTTCAATCTATACAACTATGGAACCTAAGTCAAAGAACGCTTAGTGAAATTCCTCAAGACACCTCTGGTCAAATTCCTCAAACTTGTTCTTTTTTTAAAAAAACTTCTGAGAACGCATATGACCTCTCCAAAATTCTTCGCACCTACACTCTGTTCACAGGTACACATGTCCGCTGCTGAATCACTAGGTTCTCATCAACTTAACTCATTTGCAGCGTTCCTTGAAGACAGATTGCATACCTCTTTAGAGAACTCTGTTGTTCAAATTCCTCAGCTGAAGAAAATGGCTGAAGGCAAGAAACCTTAGAAGGGAGGGAAGAAATTGGAAGGCAACACTGCCTTTGAAATCCCTGAAGACATCTATGCAGGGTACTGCACACCCCCTGAGGAGACAAAGAACGAGCACAAAGTGCGCATTCAGAAGATTGAGAGGAGATGGACCAGAGAATGGACCAAAAAGTCTATGCAAAAGAAGCCAGCTCGCAAGCCCAGTTCTTCACCTAAGCCCTCACGGCCAAACTCTTCTATGCCCTCACGGCCAATCCCTCAAGCTGCCCCTGTTCCTCAAGTTGCAAAGTCCTCAGCTCCTCCGGCAAAGTCCTCAGCACCTGTGCATCTCGCCTCATGTCAAAGGACAACTGGCATCTCAATTGCCTCAGGAACCTCTGCAAGTTCTTCTGCTCCTCCGCAATCCTCAACTGGCCCCACTCTGCTGAAGACTAAGATTACAGCTGGACGTGGTTCAAGACCAAGTCCTCACAAGAATCAAGTTGCCTTTCATTTACCGTCCAGTGAAGACGAAGCTGATGATGAAGAACTTGCTGAAATCATCAGAGATAGGCAACAATGGGCCGCTAGAGGCAAAGGAACGAATGTTCCTTACTGTTGGATCCCAAGCTGATCCTTGACTTCATAGATCTCTGGCACAAGGATCCTAATACTCCTATGCCTGATTTCAAGCTCACACCTGGCAAAAGTCACATGCTGACCACCTTCATAGGCAAAGAAAAATGGAAATTTGAAAAGGCCAGGCAGCTGAAGAAATCTCAGTACAAGAAGGAGCGTTATCTAAAGAAGAACGTTGTCACAATGACAACGGATTAACTTGTGACTGCATAGGCTGAGATCAAAGGACTTAGTGATGAAGGATGCCTACCGTGTAGATTGGCTTGGAGCCAAGGTCAAATTTGTCAAGTTGGCTGAAAGATTCACCTCAAATGTTGCAGCGCCAATGCAACATGAATCTCCTCAGGCTGAAGCATCTGCTCAGCCAACTGAAGAACATGCCAGTACCGCTGATGAAAATCAGGCTGCTCATGAAACTGATATTTCTAGGGCTGATGAAGCTATTCCAGCCACTGATCACATTGCCAGGGCAAACCACTAGTGTTGCGCCTGAAGATCAAGCCAGGCCAGCTGAAGCATCAACCACTGAGCCTGAAGAAACTGAAACAACCAGGGCAACTGCATCAGTTGCGCCTGAGGTAACTGAACCAATTTCCTCTGCTCCTCCTGCCCCAATGCCAAGTACATTTCTTCCTTCTGCATCAGAAGCGAAGAAAACCAAGGCTGCGGAGCGAGCAGCAGTAAAGAAAAGGAAAGCATCTGCTTCATCAGATTCTTCAGCAACGAAGAAGATGAAGACATTGACCAGCTCTTTTGAGAATCCCATCAGATTCTTCACTCTTTTAATTTTTTTTGTATGTTTCACCCACAACTAAACAGAAACAAAAATAAAAAAAATCTACTTAGTGAAGAAAGCAAACAAGCACACACGAGAATATCAACCCCACGCTATTGCTCCCCGGCAACGGCGCCAGAAAAGAGCTTGATAATCCCCAAGTGTAGGCAATCATCGTAGCAATTTCCAAAGGTGGAAGTGATAAGTATGGAGTGTCGAAACCACAAGGAGCTAAAGGTAAGATCAATATTCTCTCAAGCCCTATCTGCCACTGATACGACTCTACGTACACCGAACGTTTGCTTCCAACTAGAAACGAGAAATAAAACTATGTTGTGGGTATGAAGAGGATTACTTTGCATGATATCGGAGAGCTAAAATATAAAAGTAGTTGCTGTTATCATAAAGTTAGAATATACTACTAAATATTATAAATAGCGAGTGTGGAATAATGATGGATCGGTGTGCGGAATTATCCTAGGCAATTGTCAACAAGACCGGTAGTCGTCATTGCAATTTCATATGAGGGAGAGGCATAAGCTAATATACTTTCTCTTCTTGGATCATATGCACTTATGATTGGAACTCTAGCAAGCATCCGCAACTACTAAAGATCATTAAGGTAAAACCCAACCATAGCATTAAAGCATCAAGTCCTCTTTATTCCCATACGCAAAAACCCCCTTACTCGGGTTTGTGTTTCAGTCACTCACCAACCCACTATAAGCGAATCATGAACATATTGCAACACCCTACAGCGGGAGTCCCTCATGCTTGCGCGACACGAAGAACACCATAGGACAACAACAATAATAAAACATACAACTCATACCAATATAGATCATCAATCAACCCAAAGACAAAGGATATCTACTCAAAACATCATAGGATGGCAACACATCATTGGATCATAATATGTGGCATAAAGCACCATGTTCAAGTAGGGATTACAGCGGGGTGCGGGAGAGTGGACCACGTAAAATAGATGAGGATGGTGATGATGATGGTGATGTTGATGAAGACGATCACCACGGCGATGATTCCCCTCCCGATGGCACTCCGACGCCACCGAGAGAGAGGAGGAGAGGTCCTCCCCCTTGTGCTTCCTCCTCCATGGCCTCCCCCCTAGATGGGGAGAGGTTCTCCCTCTGGTCCTTGGCCTTCATGGAGATGATGGCCCCTCCGGGATCCTCCTCCATGGCCTCCGGTGATGATGGCCCCCTCCGGCAGGGTGTCAGAGAGGGCCTAGATTGATTTCTCGTGGCTACAGAGGCTTGCGGCAGCTGAACTTCCGATCTAGGTTATTTTCTGGGGGTTTCTGTATTTATAGGAAGTTTTGGCGTTGTTTTCACGTCAGGGGGGGTCTCCGAGTCATCCACGAGGCAGGGGCCCACGCCCAGGGGGTGGGCGCGCCCCCACCCTCGTGGACAGCCCGGGACTCTTCTGGCCCAACTCTTTTGCTCCAGGGGCTTCTTTTGGTCCATAAAAAATAACAAAAATTGGCACGTCAATTGGACTCCGTTTGGTATTCCTTTTCTGTAAAACTCAAAAACAAGGAAAAAACAGAAAGTGGCACTAGGCTCTAGGTTAATAGGTTAGTCCCAAAAATCATATAAAATAGCATATAAGTGCATATAAAACATCTAAGATGGATAGTATAATATCATGAATACTTCATAAATTATAGATACGTTGGAGACGTATCAGCATCCCCAAGCTTAATTCCTGCTCGTCCTCGAGTAGGTAAAAGATAAAAGAAATAATTTATGAAGTGTGAATGCTAGCAGGTGCACAAGTTTGATCAATGATAATTTCAATCACCTTTTCTAGCATCATTATATGTCATAACAGTAGCTCATCTCATAAAACTTTTCATGATCAAGTAACAAGCTATTCACATGTTAAAGTATAGATCATAAACTTTCTTGAAAACTAACAAACAATATTCTCAGTCATCAAACAATTGCAATTCATCTTATTTTCATGAAGGGTCTATGTCAGAGCTTTGATTCAGCAAACTCCACATACTCAACTATCATTTAATCTTTCACAATTGCTAACACTCACGTGATATTTATGGGTTCAAAGTTTTAATCGGGCACAGAGAAAGATAGGGGCTTGTAGTTTTGCCTCCCAACCTTTTACCTCAAGGGTAATGTCAACAATAATAACTCATGAAAACCTACATCCAAGTGGATATATATATCCGGATCACTCCAACACAAAGTGCTTGCCAAAGGAAAAAGTGTAAAAAGGAAAGGTGATGATCACCATGACTCTTGTATAAGGGTAGAAGGTAAAAGTAATAGATAGGCCCTTCGCAGAGGGAAGCAGATGTTGTCATGCACTTTTATGGTTGGATGCACAAAATCTTAATGCAAAAGAACGTCACTTTATATTGCCCCTTGTGATAAAGACATTTATTATGTAGTCCGTCACTTTTATTTCTTCCCTATCACAAGTTCGTATAAAGCTTATTTTCTTCGCACTAATAGATCATACATATTTAAGGAGCAATTTTTATTGCATGCACCGATGACAACTTACTTGAAGGATCTTACTCAATCCTTAGGTAGGTATGGTGGACTCTCATGGCAAAACTGGTTTAAGGGATGTTTGGAAGCACAAGTAGTATTTCTACTTGGTGCAAAGAATTTGGCTAGCATGAGAGGGAAAGGCAAGCCCAACATGTTGGATGATCCAAGACAATATAACGTTTCGGATATAGGAAAACATAACCCATTAAGTTGTCTTCCTTGTCCAACATCAACCTTTTAGCATGTCATATTTTAATGAGTGCTCACAATTACAAAAGATGTCCAAGATAGTATATTTTTATGTGAAATCTCTCTTCCTTCAATATTCTTTCATGAATTGTTCAAGTGACCAATTCTGCGTTTGCTAACTTTCAATAAGTTTACTACCTATACTTATTCTGTGTGAAGTCATTACTCCCCATGGTATAAGCATATGAAACATATATAAATTCAGATTTATGATGTTCAATTCATTCAACCATTTACTCACAGGATATATGTGAAGCACGTGAGTAAATGACAAACTACTCCAAAAAGATATAAGTGAAGAACACTGAGTAGTCAAATAATTAACTAGCCATGGGAGGATTCTTTTTCATTCAAGATTTCAGATCCAATGATTTTATTCAAACAGCAAGTAAAATTGAAAATACGCTCCAAGCAAAACTCATATCATGTGATGAATAAAAATGTAGCTCCGAGTAAGGTATACCGATAGTTTTGAAGACGAAAGAGGGGATGCCTTCCGGGGCATCCCCAAGCTTAGGCGCTTGAGTCTTCCTTGAATATTAACTTGGGGTGCCTTGGGCATCCCCAAGCTTAGGGTCTTTCCACTCCTTATTCTCCTCATATCGATATCTCACCCAAAGCTTGAAAACTTCAATCACACAAAACTTAACGAAACTTCGTGAGATAGGTTAGTATGATAAAGAGTAAACCATTCACATTGGTACTGTCAAAGACAAGGTTCATAATTGTTCCCACACAATGTCTACTGTACCATATCATTTCTACAATTTATATTGAGAAATACAAGCCATAGAAACTAGAAAACAAGCAAACTATGCAATGAAAACAGAATCTGTCAGAAACAGAACAATCTGTAATGATCTGAACAGCAACCATACTTCTGCTACTCAAAAAATATGAGATAAATTGGTGGACGTGAGGAATTTGTCTATTAATCTTCTGCAAAAAGAATCAACTCAAAATCACTCTTCTGTAAAAAATGGTAGCTAATCCCGTGAGCGCAAAGTTTCTGTTTTTTACAGCAAGATCACATTAACTTTCACCCAAGTCTTCCCAAAGGTCTTACCTGGCACTTTATTGAAAAAACTATAAAACATGATTACTACAGTAACTTAATCATGTAAACACACAAAAACAGTAAGGTTAAATATTGGGTTGTCTCCCAACAAGCGCTTTTCTTTAATGCCTTTTAGCTAGGCATGATGATTTCAATGATGCTCACATAAAAGATAAGAATTGAAACATAAAGAGAGCATCTTGAAGAATATGACTAGCACATTTGAATCTAACCAACTTCCTATGCCTAGGGATTTTGTGAACACATAATTTGTAGGAACAAGAATCAACTAGCATAGGAAGGCAAAACAAGTATAACTTGAAAACTTTAAGCACATAGAGAGGAAACTTGATATTATTGCAACTCCTACAAGCATATATTCCTCCCTCATAATAATTTTCAGTAGCATAATGAATTAATTCAACAATATAACCATCACATAAAGCATTCTTTTCATGATCTACAAGCATAGAAATTTTTCTGCTCTCCACATAAGCAAAATTCTTCTCATTCGGAATAGCGGGATCACTAGTTCCTAAAGTTGACATTCTTCCAAACCCGCTTTACATGATAGTATTATTCATACTCCAAAATATATAAGTGAAGTTCATGGACATTCTACAATTAATATAGACTAACCAATATCCAAGCTCAAAATATATAAGTGAAGCACACGAAGCATTTTATAAAACCATACTCAAAAGATTTAAGTGAAGCACAAAGAGCAATTCTATAAGATCATACTTAAAAGATATAAGTGAAGCACATGAAGTATTCTATAAATCAATGAAGTACTATCTCATGCTAGCATGGTTCTTAAAGGAAAAACAAAAACACAAAGGACACAAATCACGTGAACAAAACAAAAACCGAGGTATACCGATAATTGTTGAAGAAGAAAGATGGGATGCCAACCGGGGCATCCCCAAGCTTAGATGCTTCAGTATCCTTGGAATATTTACTTGCGGTGCCTTGGGAATCCCCAAGCTTGAACTCTTGCCTCTCTTTATTCTTCTCACATCGGTAACTCCTCGTTCTTCGAACACTTCATCCACACAAAACTTTAACAAAAACTTTGTGAGATCCGTTAGTGTAATAAAGCAAACTACCACTTTAAGGTACTGTAATGAACTCATTCTTTATTTATATTGGTGTTAAACCTACTGTATTCCAACTTCTCTATTGTTCATACCCCCCGATACTAGCCATAGATTCATCAAAATAAGCAAACAACACGCGTAAAACAGAATCTGTCAAAAACAGGACAGTCTTTAGTAATCTGGAAGTTTAGTAAACTTCTGTAACTCCTAAAATTATGAGATAAATTTGAAAATTTGAAAAATTTGTACAGAAGTAATGTGCAAAAAGTTTCAGACCCATTTGACTTTCCAGTAAAAAATGTAAAATGACGCGCTACAGCCAAAGTTTCTATTTTTGTTCTGCACATAGTAAACAAGCAATCTAATCATCCTAAAACCAAAGCTTGGCACATTATTTTTATAGTACAATGGATATATACAAGGGGATAGTTATTTACAGAGAAACTTCCATGAAAAATTCTACATTGTTTCCGTGAGCATGGACACAAGTGCTCAAGGTCGACCCTCACTTCTTCAATGCATAACTTTCCAATCACTTCTCTTTTTGAAAAACATTTTAGGCATGAAAGGCAAGTAATTTTTTTTTGTATTTTCATTCTTTTAATTTTTTTGTATGTTTCACCCACAACTAAACATAAAAAAAAGGAAAAACAAAATCTACTTAGTGAAGAAAGCAAACAAGCACACACGAGAATATCAACCCCACGCTATTGCTCCCCGGCAACGGCGCCAGAAAAGAGCTTGATAATCCCCAAGTGTAGGGAATCATCGTAGCAATTTCCAAAGGTGGAAGTGATAAGTATGGAGTGTCGAACCCACAAGGAGCTAAAGGTAAGATCAATATTCTCTCAAGCCCTATCTGCCACTGATACGACTCTACGTACACCGAACGTTTGCTTCCAACTAGAAACGAGAAATAAAACTATGTTGTGGGTATGAAGAGGATAACTTTGCATGATATCGGAGAGTTAAAATATAAAAGTAGTTGTTGTTATCATAAAGTTAGAATATACTACTAAATATTATAAATAGCGAGTGTGGAATAATGATGGATCAGTGTGCGGAATTATCCTAGGCAATGGTTAACAAGACCGGTAGTCGTTATTGCAATTTCATATGAGGGAGAGGCATAAGCTAACATACTTTCTCTTCTTGGATCATATGCCCTTATGATTGGAACTCTAGCAAGCATCCGCAACTACTAAATATCATTAAGGTAAAACCCAACCATAGCATTAAAGCATCAAGTCCTCTTTATTCCCATACGCAACAACCCCCTTACTCGGGTTTGTGTTTCAGTCACTCACCAACCCACTATAAGCGAATCATGAACGTATTGCAACACCCTACAGCGGGAGTCCCTCACGCTTGCGCGACACGGAGGGCACCATAGGATAGCGTCAGAGTAAATGGCCACGGGTAGCCATTCCGACTCCCCCTGGCTCTTCGAAAAATTATCAGGCCGTTCACGCCTTCAAGCATACAAAGCATGGGGCCGCCTTCCCCCGGCCGGCTATCCCCAGGGCCGACTCCCAGAAGGCGACCCAGCCTCAGAAACCTCCCCCAAGAAAGATACGAGATAGCCGACTCCAAGGAGCTGGCCCCAAGAGGACCGACTCCCAGAAGCCGGCCATGAAGAAAGCCGACTCTCAGAAGCCGGCCATGAAGAAAGCCGGCCAAAACTGCACCTACTAAGACTGTACCCTTGTAACGGCGATAGGATGGGGCGTGGCCGTAGTACAGCCCACTACCCCCGAATCCCGGAACAGGCATGGCCATAGGGCGCCGTACGGGCCAGCCATCTCCCGTCCGGCGCGACACTGTAGCCATGTTGGCCTCGATTTCACCCACGACAGGTGCCAGTACGGCCCGTGGGCGGCGGGCCCCTTTGCCAGAGAGACACCGAAGGCGGCCTGGCCTCCTCTAGTCGGCCAGGGGTGTGGCCGGCTCCCAATAGCCGGCTACCTCCCTCCCTCGGAACATGTGCCTCATTAAGGAGACAAGACGAGGTAAGGCTACAGTGAGAGCCCGCAAGGCGGCGACACTGTAGCCACGCTTACCTCAACAAAGCTCTCGTCATCAGAGGCGAGGCAACAGTAACCAGCTGCCAACAAAGCCCCCAAGCGGTGGGGCCGGCCTATCGGCCAAGAGGCCGGCAGCCGGCGGGACCCACCAGTCGGCGGGCCCTAATGACCGACGGAGAAGCCGGCGTGCATAGACGCTGACGGCTGGGACCCGCGTCCAGCCGGATTACCATTGTACCCCTGGGGGGTAGGCCTATATAAACCCCCCAGGACACCCATGCAAAGCGGGGGGATCTCATAGAATTCCACACACCACATAGAGGGAAAAGGAGAGCTAGCCTTGCCCTTCTTCTTCCTCTAGCCAAACAGCTCAAGGAGCACTTGTAGCTACTTGTATTGATCTAGTGACCATGCGGAGACCCCGCAGAGCAGGACTAGGGGTGTTATCTCCACGGAGAGCCCCGAACCTGGGTAAGATCCGCCGGCGTGCATGTCTTCGCCTCATCCCGTTTCCAGGCACCGGCGATGTTTTACTGGCTCCCACAATGATAAGCCACCCGTTGGCATATGTCGCACCTGCCACCCGACATTTGGCACCCACCGTGGGGCCAGGTGCACCGTTGTCCGGAGACCTGTTCTGGACGGGAACCCTTTTTCTCCTCCGCCAGCACAGCCAGCCTGCTGCGCCCGACGGCGTTTGCCCCGACGCACTGCAAGGCGTCGACGACGCCTGCGCAGCGAGCTGCCTCGCCGATCTACTCGGGGAGACTCGCATCTCCGACGAGCCCGCGTCCGACGCAGGCACGGACTACCCCGAGAGCCGCCTCGTCAGCCTCCTCGACCAGCTTCACGTCTCCAGCGAGCTTGCTGTAGACTTGGAATCGGTCGGCTCCACCAACCCGATGCTTGTCGACTCCGACACGGCATCGTTCAACGCCTACCCCTCCGACGTGATAGTCTTCGACGACCCTCTCCCTCGAGCTAACAGCGGCAGCAGCACTGTCACTGAGGTGCTGGTCATCAGCCACGTCGCCGACTCGGGCGAAAATGCCCACGACGCCCTACAAACGGCGATGCACGACTTGTCCATCCCCATCCCGGCCGACGCCGACGCCGAGACCCTGGAGGCACACCGCCTCGCCCTCATCGCGGAGGGCCAGAAGATAGCCTCCATAAGACGCCTCACCGAGGCTCACCAGCGCGAAGTCGACCGCGCCGCCTTTGGTACGCCGCCTCATGGTGGGCCGAGCCGAGCCGGCCTCGTCAAGAAGCGCGGCGCGGCCATCGCCAGCATGCTGGGGGCAGACCGCCCCGTCTACGCCACACCGCTCGAGAATCTGCGAGCCGCTCAGGCGGCCGCAGAAGAGCTGAATGGGCTAGGGGCTGATGAGCTCCCCTACATGACAAGGCGCATCCAGCAGCTGATCGACGCGGCCGCAGAGCGGCATGAAGCCGGCGCCCGCGCTGAGAGCCCTCCCCTGCGCCGAGAGCACGCCGCGACCTCCCGGTCGCCAACTGCGAGCGGCGCCCGCGCAAGGAAAGACAAGGAGCCGGCTGCTAGCCGCAGCCGGACTCGAATCACCATCGAGCGTGATGCGGAAGGCCGCCCTCGAGCAGTGGAGCGCCAAGGCAATCCGCCTCGTCCCCCGCCTCGCGGGGAGAGACGTCCCACCCCGCCGCCTGTCACGCATCCGACTCTCGGTGGCCGACTAGGCCACCGCGAAGGAGTCGGCGAGAACGACGCCCGCCACCGGATCGACCGCCTAGCTCGATCCCTGGCGCTAGAAGAAGATGATGATGTTGGCCCACCATGCTTTGGCCCCCGCATCCGCGACGAACCCTTCCCCAAAGGGTTCTCGCTCCCCAGAGACACGCCCAAGTACAACGGCTCTGTGAAGCCGGAAGATTGGCTCATCGACTACTCTACCGCCGTCAGCATTGCGAACGGCAATAGGCGCGTAGCCGTGAAGTACGTCCCTCTCATGCTGTAAGGCACGACACGCACCTGGCTCAACAGCCTCAAGCCCTACAGCGTCAACAGCTGGCTGGACTTCACGGAAGTCTTTGTTCGCAGCTTCACCAGCACGTACAAGCGGCCTCCCAAGCCCCGCCAACTCTCCTTATGCGTCCAAGGGCCCAGCGAATCGACCCGCGACAACCTCACGCAGTGGGCCGAGCTCCGCAACTCCTGCGAGGGGGTGCACGAGGTGCGGGCCATCGAATACTTCACCGCGGGGTGCCGAGAGGGCACCCTCCTCAAGCACCGACTCCTCTGCGATGAGCCGGCTACCCTCGACGAGCTGCTGGTCATTGCAGACAAGTACGCCACAGCCGACTCCTCGATGAAGACCGAGCTCCGAGTGGACGCCTCTGGGAAGGTGCTCGCTCCGGCTCCTAAGACGCCGGCTGGCGACTCCAATCGGCGCCGCTACCAGAACGACCACAAGCGCAAGGCCCCTATGCCGCCTACCACCAGTCGGCAGGTGGCCACAGCCGAAGACGAGCAGCCCGAAGAGCGGCCCGCTCCCAAGAAGAAGTGCGGCAGGCCGGCTTGGCAGCCGGCCTTCTCCTACGAGCAGACTCTCGATGCCCCCTGCAAGTTCCACAGCGGCGCGAAGCCGTCCAACCACACGACCCGAAAGTGCCACTAGCTCACCCGGATCTCCAAGGGCGAGGCGCTGGTGCCTCCTCCGCCTCCCGGCCCGCCTCCTCCAGCCCCCCAGCAGCCGGCTGTCCGACCAGCAGTCGGAGCCATTCAAGATGAGTTCCCTGATGAGCACGCTGCCTATGTCGTCTTCACAAGCCAGGTTGAAGACAAGTGCAGCCGGCGCCGACAACACCAAGAGGTCAACGCAGTCGCCTCCAGCAACCCCGAGTTCATGCATTGGTCCGAAAGGCCTATCAGCTGGAGCCGGGCCGAACACCCAGAGGTGATGCCGTCCCCTGGCTCCTACGCATTAGTGTTGGATGTCAACCTCACAATAGAGAGGCGGGCTTCCCGATTCTCCCGCGTTCTGATTGATGGCGGAAGCAGTATCAACATACTGTACCGCGACACCATGGAGAAGTTGAACCTCAAGGCGAAGCAGCTCATGCCAAGCCGGACCGTTTTCCATGGCATCGTACCCGGCCTGTCATGTTCCCCAATCGGCAAGATCAAGATGGATGTCCTCTTCGGAGACAAGGATCACTTTCGCCGAGAAGCAATCTGGTTCGAGGTAGTGGATCTGGAAAGCCCTTACCACGCCTTGCTTGGCCGACCTGCTCTGGCCAAGTTCATGGCTGTGCCCCACTACGCCTACCTGAAGATGAAGATGCCAAGCTCGAAGGGGATCATCACTGTAGCCGGCGACTACAAGAAGTCCACCGAGTGCGCTGTAGCCAGGAGCCGGCTGGCCGAGTCCCTCGTAGTGGCGGAAGAGAAGAAGATGCTGGAGCGAGTTGTGGCCATGGCTGGCAAGCAGCCGGCCTTGTCCCCCAACCCCAAGGAATATGATGCGCAGGGCTCCTTCCAGCCGGCCAAGGAGACGAAGAAGATACCTCTGGACCCGGAGAACCCGGAGAGGTTTGCAGTCATTGGTGCAAACCTGGACAGTAAATAGGAAGGCGAGCTCGTCGACTTCCTCCGTGAGAATCGGGATATCTTTGCATGGTCCCCAAAGGACATGTCGGGTGTTCCGAAGGATTTCGCCGAGCACAGGTTACACGTCCGAGCCGACGCGAAGCCGGTCAAGCAGCCTCTCCGCCGAATGTCAGAAGAGAAGAGAAGAATCGTAGGAGAAGAGATAGCCCGGCTCCTTGCCGCCGGCTTTATTATGGCCCAGAGTGGCTTGCCAACCCAGTCTTGGTCTTGAAGAAAAACAACAAATGGCGTATGTGTATAGACTACACTAGCCTCAACAAGGCCTGCCCCAAAAATCCGTTTGCTCTGCCACGGATTGATCAAGTGATAGACTCCACAGCCGGATGCGAGCTATTGAGTTTCTTGGATGCCTACTCAGGATACCACCAGATTAAGCTGGACCCAGCAGACTGCCTGAAGACCGCCTTCATCACACCATTCGGAGCTTTCTGTTACCTGACTATGACATTCGGCTTGAGGAATGCCGGTGCCACGTTTCAACGTTGCATGCAGAAATGCCTCCTCAAGCAACTCGGCAGAAATGCCCACGTCTACGTAGACGATATTGTGGTGAAGACAGAGAAGCGCGACACCCTGCTGGAAGAAACATTTGCCAACTTGCGCCGATTCCAGATCAAGCTCAACCCCGAGAAATGCATGTTCGGAGTACCAACCGGCCAGCTTCTAGGCTTTCTGGTCTCCGAACGCGGCATTGAGTGCAACCCTGTGAAGATCAAGGCCATTGAGAGAATGGAGATTCCCACCAAGTTGCGAGACGTGCAGAAGTTTACTGGGTGCCTAGCCTCCCTAAACCGCTTTATCAGCCGGCTAGGAGAGAAGGCTCTCCCCCTGTACCGACTCATGAAGAAATCCACTCATTTCGAGTGGAATGACCAAGCAGACCAAGCCTTCCATGAGTTGAAGAAGATGCTGACCACTCCACCTGTCCTGGCGGCGCCGATTGAGAAGGAGCCCATGCTCCTCTACATTGCCGCAACTAGCCGAGTGGTCAGTACGGTCATCGTGGTCCAGCGCCCAGAAGAAGGCCGAGCCCAGCTAGTCCAGAGGCCGGTATATTATCTAAGCGAAGTATTGTCCAGCTCAAAGCAAAACTACCCACACTACCAGAAGATGTGCTATGGAGTGTACTTCGTTGCCAAGAAGCTGAAGCCCTACTTTCAAGAGCATCCCATCACGGTCGTATGCACCGCCCCGCTTGCCGAGATCATAGGCAGCCGGGATGCATCCGGCCGGGTAGCTAAATGGGCCATTGCGCTTGCACCCTACACAATCTTCTACCAGCCCCGCACCGCCATCAAGTCCCAAGCATTGGCCGACTTCCTCGTCGACTGGGCCGAGACCCAGTACCTACCGCCAGCTCCCGACTCTACTCATTGGCGGATGCACTTCGATGGGTCCAAGATGCGCACCGGCTTGGGAGCTGGCATCGTCCTCACCTCTCCCAAAGGCGACAAGCTCAGATACATGCTACAAATCCACTTTGCCGCCTCCAACAACGTGGCTGAATACGAGGCGCTCATACACGGGCTCCGGCTAGCCAAAGAGCTCGGCATACGCCGGATCCTGTGTTATGGCGACTCGGACTTGGTGGTCCAGCAATCATCTGGCGACTGGGACGCCAAGGATGCAAACATGGCGAGCTATCGATTCCTCGTCCAGCAGATCAGTGGGTACTTCGAAGGGTGCGAGTTCCTTCACGTGCCACGGGCCGACAACGACCAGGCAGACGCCCTGGCACGAATCGGCTCCACCCGACAGGCTATACCAACTAGTGTCTCTCTCCAGCGCCTCCTCAAACCATCTATCAAGCCGTCTCCAGAGTCGGACTCTATCTTCGTACTACCCGCCCCCGATGCAGCCGGATCCGACTGGAGGAACCCAGCAGGCGGCTCGGGGACTTCGACAAGCGGCCCAGGGATTGCCGTAGTCGCACCTGGCTCAGGGACTTCAGAACCCGGCCCGGGGACTGCAGCAGTCGGCCCGGGGACTGCAGTGGCACAAGAAGCGGTGGCCGACTCCAACTCTCCACCACCCAACCCACCCGCCCGGGTCACAGTGGCCGTACTGACAGCAGAAGAAGTCACAGTTCCATCATGGGCCCAGCCCATCCTCAACTTCCTAGTCAACAGAGAGCTGCCGACTGATGAGATCTCGGCAAGACTAGTGCAACGCCGAGCCGGAGCATATGCAATAATAAACAGAGAACTTGTCAAGCGTAGCGTCACTGGGGTCTTCCAGCGCTGCGTCGAGCCAGAAAAGGGTGTAGCAATCCTCAAGGATATCCACCAAGGCGAATGCGGCCACCACGCAGCCTCAAGATCACTTGTGGCCAAAGCCTTCCGCCACGGTTTCTTCTGGCCGACTGCCTTGGAAGATGCCAAAGAAATAGTCAAATGCTGCAAAGGATGCCAAGTCTTCAGTTCCAAACAACACCTGCCGGCTTCCGCACTCAAGACCATCCCCCTCACCTGTCCCTTTGCCGTCTGGGGGCTGGACATGGTGGGCCCATTCAAGACAGACCGCGGCGGCTTGACACATCTGCTTGTCGCCATGGACAAATTTACCTAGTGGATCGAAGCGAAGCCGATCAAGAAGCTGAACGGGCCGACGACCGTGACATTTATTGCCGACATCACTACTCGGTATGGCGTGCCGCACAGCATCATCATCGACAACGGCACAAACTTCGCAAAAGGAGCACTGGCACGTTTCTGCGCGACACAAGGCATCCGACTGGACTTAGCGTCCGTTGCCCACCCGCAGTCAAACGGCTAGGTCGAGCGAGCAAATGGCCTCATCCTCTCCGGCATCAAACCCCGCCTGGTCTTACCACTAGAGCGCTCGGCCGGCTGCTAGCTCGACGAGCTGCCGGCTGTCCTCTGGAGTCTGCGTACTACCCCAAACAAGTCAACCAGCTTCACTCCGTTCTTCCTTGTATATGGTGCCGAGGCCGTCATCCCAACTGACATCGAGTTCGACTCGCCTCGGGTCACCATGTACACGGAAGCGGAGGCCAAGGAAGCGCGAGAAGACGGCGTCGACCTGCTGGAAGAAGGCCGGCTGTTAGCACTCAGCCGGTCCGCCATCTACCAGCAGGGTTTGCGCCGTTACCACAACCGGAAGGTCAAGCCAAGATCCTTCCAAGAGGGCGACCTTGTGCTTCGGCTGATCCAGCGAACAGCCGACTAGCACAAGCTCTCGGCCCCTTGGGAAGGCCCTTTCGTCATCAGCAAGGCACTAGGCAACGACTCCTACTACTTGATCGACGCACAAAAACCAAGAGCACGCAAGAGGGATGATTCCGGCAAGGAGTCGGAGCGACCATGGAAAGCAAACCTCCTGAGAAGATTTTACAGTTCAAAGCAGTATGTATCATGCTACCGTTCCTTTTTAAAATATGAGACAAACAGGCTCCCCGAGGCATACTCGGGAACCGCCCTCCTTTATCTATGAATGACGAGTGTCATACTCATGAATGTATTATTACATTTGGTTTTTTGTCCGGCACCGGGTTCGACTAGTCGGCCCGGGGACTGGCCGCCTTAAGTTATATTAAAAGTTCTACCTGAAGTCAGACAAGTAGTGTGCCGGCACCCGAGCAATTTCTTGTCGAAAGTCGCAGCTCGAAGAACCGACTGTCTGACTGGCAAGAGCCAAAGGCAGAAAGGATGCCCACACGAAAAACGGCTAAGGACCAACAAACTTATATAACGCAAAGACGGCCTCAAACCACGCCTACCGGCTGTCAATACAGCCGGCTGGCCGGCCTCCCAATCACTTCGCTATAATCCAACAAAGCTAGAGTACTTGCCCTCCCAAGCACTTCCCCAGCCACAGATTGCAGACCAGCCGTCCGGCAGGGAAGGCGGCAACCAAGGGAGGCCGACAAAGGAAACAGCCCAAGGATGAAAAGCAAAGAACAAGGGAAAGCCAAACGCATGCATAATTATATTTACACATAAGGCCCCCAACAGGCCGACAGTCAATATAGTTTGAATACACCCCCAGTGGGTAGAATTGTGCAAACTTAACAAAATACTGTTCCAAGAATGGTGAAACAGGAAAGTAGAGGCAGCAGACTAGACTAAGGGCACAGCGGGGGAGCCGGGCTGGTCGGTGGAGACGGCGCCACCGGCTGGAGGAGTGGCCGGCTGGCGGGTCTCGGCTTGATCATCGCCGGCTGCAGGCGGTGCACCCGCGCGTGCCTTGTTGCTGGAGGCACAGTCAAGCTGAGGCTGACCTGCCGCTCCACCATCTGGCGCGGCGTCTTCACCCTCCTCCTCCTCCTCCTCCTCCTCCTCTTCCTCGCCCTCGTCGCTGGAGTCGATCTCCTTCGCTGAGTCCTCGCCGTCTACCGGGTTTAGCCCGAACCACTCCTCCGGCTGGGCAACGCCGTTGTCGTCCACCTCAGGAGCGAAGGTGCTGGTGTCGGTGTAGTCGGCAATCGCCGAAGCCCGCTGGAGGATAGCCGGCCGCACCGGCTCCAGCTCCGTGTCGGCCTCCTGCCGCCAGGTGGCCAGCTGGTCCAGACTCAGCTCGGGATACCAGGCCTTGGCGAACTCCAGCGCCCGCCTGGCGCCGGACCGAGCCGCAGAAGCCTTCCAGGCCTCGAAGCGGCTGACTGCCACCTCCAGCCAGTCGACAGTCCGACTGGGGGTGCGGGGAATCACCTCACCAGGCTAGAGAGCGGCCAACACCTGCGCCCCAACATGCTGAAGCCGGCGGAGCATGCGATGAGCCGGCTGGAGGCGGGCCTGAATCGCCAAGAGCTGCTCCTCCAGCGACCGGCGAGCGTTCAGCGCGATCTCGGCGCCAGCCTGCCTTCGTGCCTCGCGGTGGGCCTTGACGACCTGGTTGGCGGCGGTAGAGTAGCCAGGGAAGTACTCTGCGCAAGAAAGAAAGAGAAAGAAGAGAAAAACACCAAGTTAGAAAATGAGTCAAACGGCAAGCGGCAAGCAAGGACAAAGAAGAAGGCGGCCTACCATCAACCAAGTCTTCGATCTGGCCATAGGCGTTGATCAGCGTCTGCTTCGCTTCGGCCCAGCTGGCCGCCTCTGTCTCATACTCGGCTTGGAGGGCGGCCTCGCTGTCCTACACCGCCTTCAGGGCCGCCTTGTGACTCTTCTCCTGGTCGGCCAACCTCTTGGCCAGGCGGTCACGCTCCTGTGCTAAGGCGTCAAACTCGGCCTCCTTAGCACGGAGGGCGGCCTGAGCCCCGCCCAGCTGCTCCCTCAGACTGGCGTTGGCCGCTGCAGGGATGGCAGAAAAGAAAGAAGCAATAAGGAAGAAGTCGTCAAGGAAGATCCGACCCGACTGCTCAGCAGTCAGCCCGAATCTCGGGGACTACACCCAGTGGGTGCGCTGACGCGCCCCCACGTGAGATAAAAGACGAAGCACTTACCCCGGCTCTCAGATAGGTCAGCATTCTTCTGGGTCAGCTCCCGAGCCTGGGAGTTGAAGGCAGCCGCGCGGAGGTTGTGGTAATCCTGCAAGACAGGCAGAGGAGCGAATGAGAACAAGATAGCAAAACAAAGCCCGCTAAGAAGTTCCAAGCCGCCTGCTTAGCAGCCGACTCGGAACTCGGGGACTACACCCAGTGGGTGCGCTGACGCGCCCCACGGAAGAAACCAAGATCAAAAAAAGCAAAAATAGGAAGACTAACCCGAATGGCCGCCCGCGTCGCAAGGAACTCGTCATTGTATTTCCTTAGCGCCGCAGCCTGGGACTGAAGCCGGTTCCGGACGTCCTGCGCTGCCACGTTCAATACAGCCGTCCCTCCACCCGGCGTCCACCCCGAGCTGGCGCTGCCCGCCTCCACGTCTTGGGCCGACGAACTGAGGCCCGCGGCTTTCTGCGGGTCCGATGCGGCCTTCCCCGTGCACTGGCGCGATGGCGACTGGACCACCAGGTCCGTCCTCGCAGCCGGCTCGCCCCCAGCCGATTGCGCAGGCGGCACGTTAGGCCGGCCGCCTTGAGCCGCCCCAGTCGGCGGGGCCGGTGCCGCCTCCCTCTCCGAGACGACGTCGTCCTCCCTCTCCAATCCCGGCTGGTCGCCGCCAGCTTCCTCTGGCGGGGGCTCTGGGGCCTCAGGCGCCGCGACGCGCAGAGGGGTGACGAGCAAAGCCCCCTCCGCTGTTGCCACGGCCGCAGCCTCCGCTTGGGCCTTAGCCGCTGCGTCGGCGCGCGCCTTCGCCGCCTCCTCCTCCTGTGCCACCTTGGCGGCAGCCGCCCTCAACTCCTCCGCCTCCCGCTCCTCCCGCGCCTCCTGCGCGTTTCGCTCCGTCGTCGCCTGAAGCTTGGCGCGGGGGTCCACGCGGCGGGTGCTCCCGGATCCTCCCGGTGATCCAACGACGGAGGCGGCAGCAACCCGCTCGAGCGAAAGGGGAGCCCTGATTTTTTGAGAAAGGGCAAGGATTCAGAAATCACCAAGAAAGGAAGAAAGAATGTACAAAGGAATATACACTTATACCGACACCATCTGCGGCTGCTTCACCACCTTGCGGAAGCGGGCCGCCTTCGCGGCCGCCTCATCCCGCCTGGTCGCCGCCGCCCCACCCTTGGGCTTCTTCGGCCGGCTCCCGAACAAGCCCAACGCGGCACGGCGCTTCTACCCGCCGCCCCGAGCAGGCGGCGCGGCGGAGGAACCCGCGCCGTGGCCAGACGCCGGCTGGCGGTGTGGGACGACTTCCGCCTCGTCGTTATCCGGCCAGTCGTCGAAACTGGCTCCAAGCCCGGAGCCGCCTGCTTCGCCGCCACCCGCCTCGGTGTTGTCCTCCATGGCGGCCGCCCCCAAGTCGTGGTCCTCCAGGTCATGCTCCGCCCGGTCGGGGAGGAATCGGCGCTCCGCCTCCGACCCGGCTGCAGGTCAAAGGAGAGAGCTCTGCCAAGGCGTGCCGACTGGTCAGAGACGGCCAGAAGGAATTCGGCAACAAATCTAAGAAAAGAAAAGGAAAAAGAAAACGTACCGTGGGCGGAGGATGTGCACGGGAATATGGCTCCTTGCCAAACCGCCACTCTGCGGAGAGCTTGCAGTTCGCAAGGTAATTCACCATGTGGGCCACCTTGTCGTGCGGCATGTCCTTGGTGCACATCCGACTCGGATCGAGCTGGCCGCTCATCTGACAGATCAGGTGAGGGCGGCTCTGAAGCGGAAGCACCCGACGCGCGATGAAGGCGGCCAGCAAGTAGGACCCAGTCAGGCCCTCCGACTGGATCATCACCCGTAGTCGGGCGACGGCCGCGGCTCCAGCCGGCGTCAGCGTCGCGGCCCGATAGGACCACTGGGGCTGCCTCCCAGCCGGCGGGCCGCCTACATAAGCCGGCGGGCCGCCTACATAAGCCGGCAGGTTGACGTAGTCGCCTTGTGGGGCGACGTTCTTCACGTAGAAATATGACTTCTGCCAGCGCTTCACCGACTGGATTAACGTGATGACGGGGAAGGGGTTGTCGGCCGCCGGCCTCCGCATCGTGATGAAGGCGCCGCTCTGGGCCGGCACGCCCTGCATGCGGGTGACTAGCTTAGATTGGAAGAACTCCCCCCAGAGCTCGAGGGTGGGGAGAACGCCAAGGTAGCCTTCGCACAAGGTGACGAACGTGGATAGCAGCACCACCGTGTTCGGGGTGAGGTGGTGCGGCTGGAGTTGATAGAAGTCGAGGAAGGAGCGGAAGAAAGCGCTTGCCGGTAAGCCGATGTCGCGCAGGAAATGCGAGCGGAAGACTACCCGCTCGCCTTCCTCCTGCTCCGGCGTGATCTCCCTCGCAGGCGCGAGACGGACCCGCACCTGGTCTGCGCCGGGCAACCGCCGCGTCTTGCGGAGGAACTCCATGTGGACGTTGGAGCTGTCCCAGTCCCCGCCGTACTGCATGGTGGCGAGAAGCTAGCGAGGAAGAGTGCGGTGGCGGAGAAAGCACGGCCCTGCAGCGGCAGAGCTGCGGGGCGGAGTGAAGAATGGTGGGACAGCGTGGCGGCGAGGCGCTGCTGCAAGGGAAAGCAGGAGGAAGAAGATGGCAGAGAGGAGAGGAGCGTGCGAGCGTCTGCCGCTTCCCCTTCCTCCCCCTACTTATAGCCTCGTGCGACGAAGCCGAGGAGGCGAGGCGTGGGGAGGAATGTGGGATTAACTGCGCCCACTCCCCCATGTCCCGCGATTATTGCGCCCTAACGGCATGCGGAAACCACCGCCGGAAGACGTGCGGACGGCTTTGGGCCGCAAAGAATCCGCGCCTGGGCCTCGGCGTAGGAGTGGTGAGCCCTCGGCCTGCGGCGACGTCTTGTCGCACACGTGGGTTGGCAGGCTCTTTTCAGCCAAGGAATGCCACGTGGTTCGCAGGCGGTGAGCGGCTAGCCCGCAGCCCGGCGCACGCGCCAACAGATTCCCGCTTTTCGACTTTAAATTTTTTGCCAAGACGGCGCGCCCAACCGAAGCCGGCTCCCAGCTGCTGGCTCGTCAAGATGAGAAGCTGGCTGAGCTTCTCGACCTCCTCTCAGCCTCGAAGCCCAACCAGCTTCGGGGACTACTGTCGGAGTAAATGGCCACGGGTAGCCATTCCGACTCCCCCTGGCTCTTCGAAAAATTATCAGGCCGTTCAGGCCTTCAAGCATACAAAGCATGGGGCCGCCTTCCCCCGGCCGGCTATCCCTAGGGCCGACTCCCAGAAGGCGACCCAGCCTCAGAAACCCCCCCCAAGAAAGATACGAGATAGCCGACTCCAAGGAGCCGGCCCCAAGAGGACCGACTCCCAGAAGCCGGCCATGAAGAAAGCCGACTCTCAGAAGCCGGCCATGAAGAAAGCCGGCCAAAACTGCACCTACTAAGACTGTACCTGCGTAACAGCGATAGGATGGGGCGTGGCCGCAGTACAGCCCACTACCCCCGAATCCCGGAACAGGCATGGCCACAGGGCGCCGTACGGGCCAGCCATCTCCCGTCCGGCGCGGCACTATAGCCATGTTGGCCTCGATGTCACCCACGACAGGTGCCAGTACGGCCCGTGGGCGGCGGGCCCCTTTGCCAGAGAGACACCCGAAGGCGGCCTGGCCTCCTCTAGTCGGCCAGGGGTGTGGCCAGCTCCCAATAGCCGGCTACCTCCCTCCCTCGGAACATGTGCCTCATTAAGGAGACAAGACGAGGTAAGGCTACAGTGAGAGCCCGCAAGGCGGCGACACTGTAGCCACGCTTACCTCAACAAAGCTCTCGTCATCAGAGGCGAAGCAACAGTAACCAGCCGCCGATAAAGCCCCCAAGCGGTGGGGCCGGCCTGTCGGCCAAGAGGCCGGCAGCCGGCGGGACCCACCAGTCGGCGGGCCCCAATGATCGGCGAGAAGCCGGCGTGCATAGACGCTGACGGCTGGGACCCGCCTCCAGCCGGATTACCATTGTACCCCTGGAGGGTAGGCCTATATAAACCCCCCAGGACACCCATGCAAAGCGGGGGGATCTCATAGAATTCCACACACCACATAGAGAGAAAAGGAGAGCTAGCCTTGCCCTTCTTCTTCCCCTAGCCAAACAGCTCAAGGAGCACTTGTAGCTACTTGTATTGATCTAGTGACCATGCGGAGACCCCGCAGAGCAGGACTAGGGGTGTTATCTCCACGGAGAGCCCTGAACCTGGGTAAGATCCGCCGGCGTGCATGTCTTCACCTCATCCCGTTTCCAGGCACCGGCGATGTTTTACTGGCTCCCACAATGATAAGCCACCCGTTGGCATATGTCGCACCTACCACCCGACAGACAGCACCAATAATAAAACATACAACTCATACCAATGTAGATCATCAATCAACCCAAAGACAAAGGATATCTACTCAAAACATCATAGGATGGCAACACATCATTGGATCATAATATGTGGCATAAAGCACCATGTTCAAGTAGGGATTACAGCGGGGTGTGGGAGAGTGGACGGCGCAAAATAGATGAGGATGGTGATGATGATGGTGATGTTGATGAAGACGATCACCACGGCGATGATTCCCCTCTCGATGGCACTCCGGCGCCACCGAGAGAGAGGAGGAGAGGTCCTCCCCCTTGTTCTTCCTCCTCCATGGCCTCCCCCTAGTTGGGGAGAGGTTCTTCCTCTGGTCCTTGGCCTTCATGGAGATGATGCCCCCTTCGGGATCCTCCTCCATGGCCTCCGGTGATGATGGCCCCCTCCGGCAGGGTGCCAGAGAGGGCCTAGATTGATTTCTCGTGGCTACAGAGGTTTGCGGCGGCGGAACTTCCGATCTAAGTTATTTTCTGGGGGTTTCTGTATTTATAGGAATTTTTGGCGTTGGTTTCACGTCGGGGGGTCTCCGAGTCGTCCACGAGGCAGGGGCCCATGCCCAGGGGGGTGGGCGTGCCCCCCACCCTCGTGGACAGCCCGGGACTCTTCTGGCCCAACTCTTTTGCTCCAGGGGCTTCTTTTGGTCCATAAAAAATCAACAAAAATTGGCACGTCAATTGGACTCCGTTTGGTATTCCTTTTATGTAAAACTCAAAAACAAGGAAAAAACAAAAACTGGCACTGGGCTCTAGGTTAATAGGTTAGTCCCAAAAATCATATAAAATTGCATATAAATGCATATATAACATCTAAGATGGATAATATAATAGCATGAATACTTCATAAATTATAGATATGTTGGAGACGTATCACACATCACCGGCAATGCTGAAGATGTGAATTCTTGGGTGTTGGACTGGATGACAGAAAATACACACTTCAAAGCACCGACCTCTGAATTGCTTCATGCCCGGCCTGTCAGTCCTCCCCTTGAAGGTGCACGTCTCATCTATCATGAACCTGAGCTCTCTGATCACTACATGCAAGTTTTGATGAAGCCTCTGAAGCCTGGTCAAGCCCCAATGACCAAATTCCTCGTGAAGGAATTGTTGTATGTGCCACGGACTGTCTATCGCATTTTGACCAAGACACTGAGTCCAATCAAAGGCCACGACTATAATGAAGAAGAAGTCGTTGGCATCATGAAGAATTTGCTATCAACATCATTCATGGCGTTCCAATCAACTACCATGATTTCTTCATGAGGACTCTGGCAAATGTTGCATTGTCACCTTTTGAGTTGAAGCCTTACGCTCCTTGGATTATGAGATCCTCATATCAAGGTCTTCAATCAATTACAAGGCTGACTTTCAAAATCATCTCAGCTACTTGCCCCCTATTGAAGTCCTCAAGCGGACATATTCCTCAGCTTATGATAAGGGCAAGGCAACTGCGATTATTGATGGAGGCATTCGTCCATTGGATGGTCAGTTCCGCAAAGCTGCATCTTACTCCACCAATGATGACTCTGCCACTCAAGACTCTGCCGCCAATGCTTCAAAGCAAAATCCTCAAGGCACAGCACCAAGGGTGATGACTGATCGTGAGCTTCTCCTTAGTCTTCACCAGAAGGTCGATCGCAATCACAAATGGGTCAAGAGATAGTTTGGTTCAATTCTTCAGAACATGATCGTCACTCAGAATTTAGTGAAGAAGAACCACCACTACCTCCATGAAGTATTTGATCGCACCTAGGCTGTTCTATCTCATCTCTACAGCGAAGAAGATCTAAAACAGATGGGCTTCAGGCAGGACTTTGACTGGTCTCAGCCACCTTCGAAGAAATTCAAGAAGGTCAAAGTTCCTCACTTGGTGGCCAGCTCTTATTCTTCATCGCGCGAGACTGATGAGCATGAAGACCTGGACGACACTGCGGCAAGCTCTACTTCAACAAACGACCCCAACAATGTTGGTGCTCCTCCATCGACTTCGTGATGATATTCTTCAGGGCGTTAGTCCTCATTTTTCGTCCTTTTTGGTCATTCGATGACAAAAGGCGGAGAAATTTGAGTTAGTCTTCAATCGGGTCTATCTATATGGGTTTTTTAAGTTACTACTCTCATTCTTTTGAAGACTTTGTTGGATCGAGTTGTAGTCCTAACTCCGATGGTGGTCTGATACTTTCGCTATGTTCTTCTGCATGCTATTTCCTCATATATGTTGATGCACGCATGCTGAATTACATCAGTCACCATATTTCATCATGCATTTCAAATTCTTCATATTATATGTTAAATGCATGTATGGATTACAAGATATAGGGGGAGATCTCCATGATTCTACTCTTCAATGTGCATTGCTTATCAAGAGCAAATTCCTCACATACGCACATCTTCAGGGGGAGTTCTTCTATATCTTGCAATCAAATTCCTCATCACCAGTATTTACACTTCATATGTTTATCCCCGTTGAAAACTTAACCTATATTGTCATCAATCACCAAAAAGGGGGAGATTGTAAGTGCATCTAGTGCCCCTTAGTGATTTTGGTGTATTGAAGACTTATAGGTTAAGGGACTAATGTGTTTGTGAGTGTACACAGGTCCATAAGTCTATGAGGAGTTGGATATTTACAGAGAAAGTCGACCCCTAAAAATGAATGTCTTCAACTGAAGACTTTGGCTTTCTGAAGACTTTGAAAGAGAAGATTTTGGTGTGACCGTGAAGACTTGATATTCATGCGAGGAACATGAAGCGTGAAGACTATGGTTTTCGTAGTTTCATTTTCTCTTTCTTGAGTCATAGGAAACACCGTACTATTAAAGGGGGTCAAGGAAAAACTAAGGAAAAGTTTCCAAGTGATGGTCATCTCAAAATCCTATACCTACCAATCCCTTTGAGTGAAGCCATTGGAAATCTCATACAGTTCAGTCAATTTCTTCAGTGACAGAGACGAAGTTATTCTGGTCTCTGACGAATTTGTTCTGACTGAGGAGTTAGGATTTCGCCAGTGCGGATTGCCTACAAGTAAGGAACATGATAGCCCTGAGGAATTTGAGACCTCACATTTCCGACCGTTGTTGTGCTATGCGCCAGCTGTCCCAAAATATCTACCCACATAACGGTCATATCATCGAAGGGCATTAATGTCTTATCATGTCGGGCTGCTCCCTAGGCTATAAATAGCCGCCCCCTACAACCACTAGCTAGTTGGCTACTCCGAGAAAAACTGACACTTGTCATTGAGAGCATCCCTTCCTCCAAGGACTTTGAGCGAAAATCATCAAGTGAGGAAAACCCAAACCCAAACACCCACAAACCCAAAGTGATTGAGCATCACTGAAGAGATTGTTCCTGTGTGGAACCGATGCTTGTTACCTTTGAGGACTGTGCATCCTCCAGACGGTTAGGCATCATGGTCTAGAGTATCCAAGAGGAAATTGTGGATCGCCGAGTGACCGAGTTTGTGAAGGTTTGGAAGTCACCTGAAGGCTTACCACGAGTGATTGGGTGAGGTTTGTGTGACCTTAGATCAAGGAGAATACGGTGAGGACTGTGTGTCCTCAGGTTTAAATACCTAGCTGCTCTGACCAGACGTACAACTGTCACAACAGTTGGAACTGGTCTACCAAATCACTGACTTCACCGAGCTAACTAGTTCTATTTCCTCAACCCTTCCATTTCCTCATTACTATCCTGTGTACTTGATCGTTACTGTTTGAAGACTTTGACTGAAGACTTTCTCAATTTCCTCAGTTCAATTTCTTCAGTCAGTTTATCTTCAGCCTGCTTATCCTGTGTTTATGCTTTCCGTACTCTGTGCTTGTTTTCATTTCATCATGATGACTGTGCTGTTGTTCTGTTATGCTTGCATCTGAGTACTTATTCCACTGCTAATAGTTCTTTGCTTAGGAATTTCCTCACCCTGAAATTCCTCAGTGAAGAATTCATAAAAATCGCCTATTCACCCCCCTCTAGTCGACTTAACGCACTTTCAACTGCAATATCCTTAACAACAACCAAATATCGTAATACATAGTGGTATTGTTGAAACTGTTATTGATGAAATTAAACTGCACGGAAAATAGTTGCACGTATAGAGTATCACATTGTGAAGAACTAAAATAAACATGTCATAATGCCATCTCTAGCCGATCCTTTAAAATTTAAAGGACTAAAACCCTTAGTGGATATATATATATATATATACATACATACACACACTCCAGCATTTTTGGCCTTTTCTAGTCGATCCCCTAAACTTAACGTTGTAAGCTTCAATTTGATCAAGTTCAAAGCAGGTTCAACCGAAAGTAGCATGCATTCAAACATAAACATAGATAGTTTTGCATAACCGAACATAAAACATAAATTTAAACTAAGCTAAACTACTTTCGGTCGAAGTAGAGGTCGAGCCAATCCTTCCTCGTCATGTACGGTGTGCCGCAAGCCGGGTCCGGGCCGGTGCCGTCGTCGGGGTCGTTGGGGAAGGCACTCCACCACTCGTCGACGTCGATCTCCTCGTCCTCAGGGCCCACCTCGACGCCCTCCGCGCTGCCGTCGCCGCCGCCTTCGACCTCGTCATCAGAGGAGAGCGCGATAACCTTGCCGCCCTCTGCGCCGCCGCCCTCCATGCCGCCGTCCTCGCCGCCTTCGACCTCGTCATCGGAGGAGGGCGCGATAACCTCGCCGCCCTCCGCGCCGCCAAAGATCGCCCGCTCCGCCTCCACGAGCTCCGGCTGCTGCCGGCAGAGGTCTTGCATGTAGGCCTCGTCGACGGCCTTGGCCTTGAGGCACTCCCATGCCTTTCGGTCCTCCCACACAATAGCCGACCTCACCACCCCTGGCTTTGGTGGAACTAGGTCGACCGGACGTGTGCCGAAGGGGAAATTGAGCCTAGCCGTCGCGCCGTGGTAGCGGACCTGCCAGCGGTCATACTCCATGGTCGCGAGCTCGGCCGTGTGGAAGCTACCGAGCCACCGGCGGGTGTGGGTCTCCCGATCTGTAATCTCAGTGACCCACGTCCCCCACCGCCGCTGCCGGACCCCGAGGTAGGACCTCGTCGGCTGTCGGGTCCGAGGGAGGATGGGGAAGTCCTTGAAATGGCGTAGGGGCGCGGCGGCGGGCGGATCGGGGGACCGGCGACGGCGGATCGAGCCTGTGGAGGACGACGGGGACACCTCGGCGGCCACCTCGCCGGCGTCGGGCGAAAAGGCCGCGATAAATCTCTTTTTGGCCATGGGCTCCTCGAGCTCCTCGGCACACACGCAGAGGTTGAGGATGGAGGCGCCGGCGATGGCGGCGACCTACCAATGGTTTCGAGGGTTGTGTGTGTCTATGTGAGCGGAGGTTTGGGGTTGTGTGTGGTGTGTGTGGAGGGGGCGGGGGGGCAAGGTGGTGTTTGAGGAAATACTGTGGCAACTGAAAATTTAACTAGGCGGGAGTAACAAGGCGGGGCTACTGAACATTTGGATCAAGGGCGAGCAGATATTTTTTAGATTGCGAGGGATGCAGAGGCAGGAGTAAAATGTCGGGGCTACTAAAAATTTGAATCAAGGGATTGAACCAGAGCGGGAGTAACAGACATCACACACGGTCCGCACATACTAATCGTGTTCTATCAAACATTAAAACCTTCCAGGCGGTAGATATTTTCGAGATTATGCGGCAGTAATATTTTTGAGATTGCGAGGGATGCAAAGGCGGGAGTATTTGGGGAGCGAGCTAGTGTGCTTGGCACGCTGGCTGTGGACTGTAGCCAACGCACCTTCTCGCGTAAGCTATAGGCGTACTATATCATGAAACTTGGCATGGTATCATGAAGCGGCACCTGACATGCCGTGGTAAAATTTGTGTCCCATTTGGGGTGGGTTTGGGTATAAGCTTCTCACAAACCAAAGCTTCTCACAACGATCCTGATGGTTTTGGTACGGAATGTGCCACCTTTGGGGACGAAACGATATCCGTTGCCTCTTATTGCTTTCAAAAATTTCTAGTGTCAGCAAAGAACAACATGAGTGTTGTGTTAAGTTTTGGACATTTTTATACATTAACTGGGGTTTCTAGGCATTTTATGTGCATAATTCACATTTGAAATACATGCACATGCTCCCGTGCATATAAAATGGTTGAAAAATCAAATCTGTGTCCTTGGGTGCATGCTTAGGTCCCATGCAAGAAATGGGAATAAATTTCAAACACAAGGGCAGTGTTGATTGCCGGCAAAACGTTGAGATACCTGGTTTTTAAATTCTAGTAAATCGAGAACTCGTCTGAAATTCATGAAACTTTGCAAGGTATCATGGAGCGGCATCAACATACCGTGGTAAAAAATTTGTCCCATTTGGGGCAGGTTTGGGTATAAGCATCTCACAAACCCGAGCTTCTCACAACAAGCCTGATGGTTTCGGTACGGAACGTGCGACCTTTGGGGCCGAAACGATATCCCTTGCCTCTTATTCCTTTCAAAAAAATTCTAATGTCAACATAGAACAACAGGAGTGTTGTGTTAAGTTTTGGAATTTTTCGGGGTTCGTTTGGACATTTTTATACATTAACTAGGTTTTCTAGGCATTTTATGTGCATAATTCAAAATTTTAATACATGCACATGCTCCGGTGCATATAAACTGGTTGAAAAATCAAATATGTGTCCTTGGGTGCATTCTTAGGTCCCATGCAAGAAATGGGTATGAATTTCAAACACTAGGGCACTGTTGATTGCCGGCAAAATGTTGAGATACCTGGTTTTTAAATTGTAGTAAATCGAGAACTCGTCTGAAATTCATGAATCTTGGCATGGTACCATGGAGTGGCATCCGACATGATGTTGTAAAAAAATTGTCCCATTTGGGGTAGGTTTGGGTATAAGCTTCTCACAAACCAGAGTTTCTCACAACAAGCCTAATGGTTTCGGTACGGAACGTGCCACCTCTGGGGACCAAACGATATCCGTTTCCTCTTATTGCTTTCAAAAAATTTCTACTGTCAACATAGAACAACAGGAGTGTTGTGTTAAGTTTTCGAATTTTTCGGGGTTCGTTTGGACATTTTTATACATTAACTGGGTTTTCTAGGCATTTTATGTTCATAATTCAAATTTGAAACACATGCACATGCTCCAGTGCATATAAATTTGTTGAAGAATCAAATCTGTGTCCTTGGGTGCATCCTTAGGTCCCATGTAAGAAATGGGAATGAATTTCAAACACCAGGGCACTATTGATTGCCGACAAACATTGAGATACCTGGTTTTTAAATTCCAGTAAATCCAAAACTCGTCTGAAATTCATGAAACTTGGCATGGTATCATGAAGCGGCCCCCGACATGTCGTGGTAAATTTTTTGTCCCATTTGGGGCGGGTTTGTGTATAAGTTTCTCGCAAACCAAAGCTTCTCACAACAAGACTGATGGTTTCGATACGGAACATGCCACCTTTGGTGATGAAACGATATCAGTTGCCTCTTATTGCTTTCAAAAAATTTCTAGTGCCAACATAAAACAATAGGAGTGTTGCGTTAAGTTTTGGAATTTTTCGGGGTTCGTTTGGACATTTTTATACATTAACTGGGTTTTCTAGGCATTTTATGTTCATAATTCAAATTTGAAACACATGCACATGCTCCAGTGCATATAAATTGGTTGAAGAATCAAATCTGTGTCCTTGGGTGCATCCTTAGGTCCCATGTAAGAAATGGGAATGAATTTCAAACACCAGGGCACTATTGATTGCCGACAAACATTGAGATGCCTGGTTTTTAAATTCTAGTAAATCCAAAACTCGTCTGAAATTCATGAAATTTGGCATGGTATCATGAAGCGGCCCCCGACATGCCGTGGTAAATTTTTTGTCCCATTTGGGGCGGGTTTGTGTAGAAGTTTCTCGCAAACCAAAGCTTCTCACAACAAGACTGATGGTTTCGATACGGAACGTGCCACCTTTGGTGATGAAACGATATCAGTTGCCTCTTATTACTTTCAAAATTTTTCTAGTGCCAACATAAAACAACAGGAGTGTTGCGTTAAGTTTTGGAATTTTTCGGGGTTCGTTTGGACATTTTTATACATTAACTGATTTTTCTAGGCATTGTATGTGCATAATTCAAATTTGAAATACATGCACATGCTCCCGTGCATATAAAATGGTTGGAAAATCAAATTTGTGTCCTTGGGTTCATGCTTAGGTCCCATGCAAGAAATGAGAATGAATTTCAAACACAAGGGCATTGTTGATTGCCGGCAAAATGTTGAGATACCTAGTTTTTAAATTCTGGTAAATCCAAAACTCGTTTGAAATTAATGAAACTTGGCATGGTATCATGGAGCGGCACCCGACATGCCTTGGTAAAAAATTTGTCCCATTCAGGGCAGGTTTGAGTATAAGCCTCTCACAAACCAGAGCTTCTCACAAACCAGAGCTTCTCACAACAAGCCTGATGGTTTCGGTACGGAACGTGCCACCTTTGGGGACGAAACGATATCCATTGCCTCTTATTGCTTTCAAAAAATTTCTAGTGTCAACAAACAACAACAGGAGTGTTGTGTTAAGTTTTGGAATTTTTTGGGGTTCGTTTGGACATTTTTATACATTAACTGGGTTTTCTAGGCATTTTATGTGCATAATTCGAATTTTAAATACATGCACATGCTCCGGTGCATATAAATTGGTTGGAAAATCAAATATGTGTCCTTGGGTGCATGCTTAGGTCCCATGCAAGAAATGGGAATGAATTTCAAACACCAGGGCACTGTTGATTGCCGACAGAACATTGAGATACCTGGTTTTTAAATTCTTGTAAATCCAGAACTCGTCTGAAATTCATGAAACTTTGCAAGGTATCATGGAGCGGCATCAACATGCCGTGGTAAAACATTTTGTCCCATTTGGGGCAGGTTTGGTTATAAGCTTCTCAAAACCCGAGCTTCTCACAACAAGCCTGATGGTTTCGGTACGTAACGTGCGACCTTTGGGGACAAAACGATATCCGTTGCCTCTTATTCCTTTCAATAAAAATCTAGTGTCAACATAGAAAAACAGGAGTGTTGTGTTAAGTTTTGGAATTTTTCGGGGTTCGTTTGGACATTTTTATACATTAACTAGGTTTTCTAGGCATTTTATGTGCATAATTCAAATTTGAAATACATGCACATGCTCCGGTGCATATAAATTGGTTGAAAAATCAAATCTATGTCCTTGGGTACATGCTTAGGTCCCATGCAAGAAATGGGAATGAATTTCAAACACCAGGGCACTGTTGATTGCTGGCAAAACATTGAGATACTTGGTTTTTAAATTGTAGTAAATCCAGAACTCGTCTGAAATTCATGAAACTTGGCATGGTATCATGGAGCGGCATCCGACATGTCGTGGTAAAAAAATTCCCATTTGAGGTAGGTTTGGGTATAAGCTTCTCACAAACGAGAGCCTCTCACAACAAGCCTAATGGTTTCGGTACGGAACGTGCCACCTTTGGGCATGAAACGATATCCATTTCCTCCTATTGCTTTCAAAAAATTTCTAGTGTCAACATAGAACAACAGGAGTGTTGTGTTAAGTTTTGGAATTTTTCGGGGTTCGTTTGGACAATTTTATACATTAACTGGGTTTTCTAGGCATTTTATGTACATAATTGAAATTTTAAATACATGCACATGCTCAAGTGCATATAAATTGGTTCAAAAATCAAATCTGTGTCCTTCGGTGAATCCTTAGGTCCCATGCAAGAAATTGGAATGAATTTCAAACACTAGGGCACTAGTGATTGCCTACAAAACGTTGAGATGCCTGGTTTTTAAATTCTAGTAAATCCAAAACTCGTCTGAAATTCATGAAACTTGGCATGGTATAATGGAGCGGCACCCGACATGCCGTGGTAAAATTTGTGTCCCATTTGGGGCGGGTTTGGGTATAAGCTTCTCACAAACCAAAGCTTCTCACAACGAGCCTGATGGTTTCGGTGCGGAATGTGCCACCTTTGGTGACGAAACGATATTAGTTGCCTCTTATTACTTTCAAAAAATTTCTAGTGCCAACATAGAACAGCAGGAGTGTTGTGTTAAGTTTTGGAATTTTTCGTGGTTCGTTTGGACATTTTTATAGATTAACTGGGTTTTCTAGGCATTTTATGTGCATAATTCAAATTTGAAATACATGCACATGCTCCCGTGCATATAAAATGGTTGAAAAATCAAATATGTGTCCTTGGGTGCATGCTTAGGTCCCATGTAAGAAATGGGAATAAATTTCAAACACAAGGGCATTATTGATTGCCGGCAAAATGTTGGGATACCTAGTTTTTAAATTCTAGTAAATCCAAAACTCGTCTGAAATTCATGATACTTGTCATGGTATCATGGAGCGGCACCCGACATGCCTTGGTAAATTTTTTGTCCCATTCGTGGCAGGTTTGGGTATAAGCTTCTCACAAACCAGAGCTTCTCACAACCAGCCTGATGGTTTCAGTACGGAACGTGCCACCTTTGGGGACGAAACGATATCTGTTGCCACTTATTGCTTTCCAAAATTTTATAGTGTCAACATAGAACAACAGGAGTGTTGTGTTAAGTTTTGGAATTTTTGGGGTTCGTTTGGACATTTTTGTACATTAACTAGGTTTTCTAGGCATTTTATGTGCATAATTCAAATTTTAAATACATGCACATGCTCCAGTGCATATAAATTGGTTGAAAAAACAAATATGTGTCCTTGGGTGCATGCTTAGGTCCCATGCAAGAAATGGGAATTAATTTCAAACACCTGTTGATTGCCGCAAAACATTGAGATACCTGGCTTTTAAATTTTAGTAAATCCAAAACTCGTCTGAAATTCATGAAACTTGGCATGCTATCATGGAATGGCACCCGACATGCTGTGGTATTTTTCGTGTCCATTTTGAGAGAAGGCGCACTCGAATAACAGCCAAAAAGGCATTTTGAAAAAATAACTGCCACTTTAACATCTCAAACGTTTGTATAATTCAAACCGTGTGCATTCTGTTAACCATTCACGTGACCCCATGTGTATTTGTTTTAATCGCTATAGGAGGTGCCGTGCGGACAGCTACTTGACTAAACAGGAGGCGTGCGAGCGCAGTCCGGTGCGCAGGCTCACCGGGAAGCGTGCAAGCTATTCAACGCAGGATCTGTGCATCTCTTCAACGCAAACGGTTCAGATTACGGTATGCGAATTAAAGCCAGACTTCGGCGCTAAGCCAAGAGACACTTCGATTTGTCAAAATATATGGAGCTAAAAATCAATAGCACTATCTAATTTTTGCAACTGAACCAAACATCTGGGCGTCGTGGCTCGGCCGGAAAGATTGAGAAACTTGGTTTTTAATTCTTGTAAATCCAAAACACACTTGAAAATCATGAAATTTGGCATGGTGTCATGACATGGCACCAACATGCTGTGGTAATTTTTCTATCCGATTTGCGAAGGCGCACACATTATCAATCAACAAAGTCATTTTGGAACAAGTGTTGTCACGTTACAAATCGGAAACACAAGTATTATTGAAACCGTGGGCGTTCTACTTACCAATTACGTGCTGCCACGCGTCCCCTTTTTTATTGGCTAGGAGGTGTCGTGCGGGGTAGCTATTTGAGTACGGGAGGCGTGCGATCAGACCCCTGCGCGTGCTCATCGGGAGGAGAGCCCTTTGACCTCTACCTGCCGTGCACCTCCCTCCCAATGTCTCCATTAATGGCGCCCGAGCCCCTGTTCTATGGCGTGGCTATATGTCTCACTGGACTGAGATTTAAGAGAGAAAAAATAAAATCTGAATAGAAAGTTTTGCACGGATCTTGATGTAAGATTCGACGGACCTATATAGCAACGACTGCGACTTATAGCAAGCATGATGAATATAAGGACGATAAAAGTGGATAATAATTGTCTTACATATTTGGGAACATAATTAAAAAAAGCCACATGTGGCAACGCCCGAAATACACAAGGGCAAAAGAAGAAGGAAGACAACAATCTGGCTCGCTGATCTCTACTTTCTTGATGCGTTGCTACAGGCCGCGGGAACTAGTCTTCGCGACAAGCGGTGATGAGCTCTTTCTTGTCCTCAAGATGCTGCTTGAGAGCATCCACGGATTCCTCCACCAGCCTTCTACGCTCGAGCGCAGCATGGCATTCTCATCCATAAGTTTCTCGATGATGACGCTGGTCCTCTTCAACAAGGCAGCGGTCTCCTCCTACTGCCCCGCACTTCCAACGATCTTCGCCCTCAGCAGGTCGCGCTCGGCCAGGAGCTTCACATTGCTCTCATTTGGTTGCCAGATGACGCCGCTAGCCTGTTCAAAAGAGGCTTTCATGTCGTCCTGCAACCTCGCCCAGCCAGAGATCTGATCCATCTAGCTAGGGACGATCGCATGCATGCACCTGTAAGAGTCCTCGCCTGCCCGCGATACATTTTCCCAGGCTGCCGCGGCGCGGGAGGACATCCCTGCTGCATTCGCGGCGCGGCAGGACATCTCTTCTGCTTCCGCGGCATGGCCGGACCAGTCTGCTGCATCGACGGTGCAGCGGGACCTCTGTGCTGCTTCAGCGGCGCGGGCGGGACCTCTGTGCTACTACGGCCGCACGGCGGGACATGCCGGCTGAGTTCGCAGCTAGGCGGACATCTCTCGTGCTTCCGCTTCCATGATCGCATCTCCCTGGTGGCAATATCTCAACCCAGAAATCACGCTGGCCATAGCAGACACAAGGGAACGATGATGAATGACTTGTTTTTTTGTGTGGATGAGGAGTTGAGGAGGAATGTGCAATCATCTTGGAGTAGTAGTATTTATAACCGAGTACGAATATGCTCCTAAGTGGGAAACCGTTTAGGTTTTGATCGGTGTGAACAGGTTTGCAATTTGGAATGTGACGGGACGCAGGCTCAAAATTTACTGACGGTTATAAGTGCTGCACTGTTCCCGGAAGGCGAAATGTGAGCACGTACGCCTTCTCGGCCGCGTACGTGGCGTTTGCACCATAGGGTGCACCGCAATAGGGAATGTTAGCACATGTCTTGTTCCAACAACCATGTGCGCTCGTTATTACCATCACGCACGCTTCTTTTAATTAGAATGTGTGTGCCCGTCTAGCGCACACACGTTGATCTATCTAACTATTTCAGTTTGTTGTGGCTAATTGCAAACAGTTCATCCATGTGAAGTGTATGCCATCAATCGTAGACACTTTGATCTGGCTGACCCGTTTCTGTTCTGCTGCCTAATCGCAAATAGTTAATCCTTCTGAAGCGTATGCCCTCAATCGCACACACCTTTATCTAGCTGCCCGTTTCTATTGTTCCTCCTCATCACAAACAGTTCATCCGAGTGAACCGTAGGTTGTATATCGCACACGCCTTCATCTCGCTACGCATTTCTTTTGTTCCGCCTCATCGCACACAGTTCATTGAACTGAACCGTCGGCCCTGCATCGCACACGCAACTAAAATCTGAACCGTGTTTGATGGCTCCGCCATCTCAAACATTTTGCACCTTTTTTGACGGTTCTTTTACACCACCGTTTGCGATTATTGCATCGCACACAGTTTTGTTGGAGGGTCTCTGATCGTAGTGTCGCGTTGGCAGCATCCTGCAGTAGTGCCGTTTGCGCCTTTTGGCTCACGTATATGATAGTGTCGCTAGCATCCATATGACAGAGAACCCGAGCCGACATGACTAGTCGTAAACCTAAGGTTGCACAAACTTACAGGGACAGGCATACGTATCCCAGTAATGAATGTGTCGGTCATCAACGTATGAACCCAAGTCGTAGCAAGCTAAAAGGACTTAAAGGAACTATGTGTGACATTTCCCCGAAGGGACAGACACAGGAACAAAGAAGGATACATGCCGGCCAACACAAGTGTTTCGAAGCAGTAGCGAACTACCATGGCTCAGTGGAAGCACTAGGAGACATTTCCCCATAAGGAAGGCTACCAAGAATAAACAACTAGGTATCGGATCCCACACATACCAATGCATTTCAAACATACACACAATATGCACAATATGTGTAGACACAACATGGCATCACAACATAACTCTACAAACTCAAGTATTTATTTAGAGGGCTCCAAAGAGCCATACATAACATGATATTACAAACAGGGGTCACATGACCCATCATTCAAAGCATACAAGCAACAGAAGCATAACATGTCTGAGTGCATACAACTACAAATGAAAAGGGCTGAGAAGCCTGACTATCTATAAGACCCTCCCAAGGGTACAAGATCATAGCTGAGGTAACAAGCTACTTGTCGAAGTCCATTTGGAACTACTAGTGAGACCGAGGTCTCCTATGCAAAAACATAAATTAAGCAAACATGAGTACAAAGGTACTCAGCAAGACTTACATCTGATTCTATTGTACATGCATTAGTATCAAGAGGGGTATTGTGGGGTTTGGTTGCAGCAAGCAACCTTTGACTCAGTGGCTATCATGTTCTATGACTAGGAGTAACTTCTTTGAGGTGAGAAAGCGCACACGAGTCCACTAATCACCACATCAATACACTACTATGGATTCTATCCTGTCTCCCTACGAGAAGGCCATCCATAGCACTCACACTTGTCTAGAGCATTTTAGAGTATCCACTTCAAGTTGTCTATGTACCATATAAGTATCCAAGTAGTCCATATCCGAGGACGCGGCTATTCGAATAGTTCATGCTAACCCTGCAGGGGTGTACTTCTTCACACATGCTCTCGCCACTTACCGCCATGTACACGTCATGTATCTCGGCAACCTTCAAGCGGAAGCCTGGCGAGGGTGTCGACCACGACCTGACTAACCACACAAGACTCTAGTCCAGGTTTATCGCCTATTTGAGGTCGAACCCGCAAGGGAAGTCCGGCCGAAATTTCCGTCACGGCCCCAAACGATGTGAGCAGGCACTACAAAAAAATACACTTCCGTGATGATACGTGTTTGTCACCGTAGGTCACATTTTCTGTCATGCATGTACATCCATGACAATTTTGTGACAGAATCAATATAGTCATACATGTGCTGTCGTAGAAGTGTTCCATGACAATACAAAAATTAATGGCGCGTCATGGAAGTGCTTTCGTCAAGGGTATCGACACGTGGCATCCACCGTAACGTGTCGCCGTTAAGCTATCGGGTTCCGATTTGGATCCGATAACCCGTTAACAGCCGGGACCAATGGGTATTTTCCACGTGTAAAATTCTCAATGGCCAAAGAAACCACGTGTCAACTTACCATTTTGACAGATGTCATCCACTCATTGGACAGGAGGCGCCTATGATACGTCGTCACGTGGCAAGACCCAACAGAGGCCCATTTCGGTGAAAAGGCTAGCCCATTTGACTTGGTCAAAAGGTAGCGGGTCGGGCCACGGAAAGCCTGTTAATGGCATGTTCGCATATAGCCCATTTATAGCCCGCTAACTCACGACCCGTTATGGCCTATCCGAATTAGGCCCAGTGATGTCATCTGGGCTGTCCAATATGATTCCAGCCCGTTGTAACTTTCGGCCCATGTATGGCCCATGACGTGTTTCAGCCCATACGAGGCCCTTTGTAACTCTTGGCCCATTAAAGGCCCGAGGTGAAACTGGCCCATAATGAACAATGTATCCCTTTATACCCATTAATGACCCATTATTCCGTTGGCCGTTTCTAGCCCGTGTTAACTTTCGGCCTTCTAATGGCCCATTTATTCTTGGGCTCGTTTCCAGAATTCGGTTACTTACGGTCCATTACCCGCCTGTTCCGCTTGTGGGCCAAATTTAGCCCGTGGTTACAGTCGGCCTGTTTGTGGCCCCTTAACCCGTTGGGCTATTTTCATAGCATCATCAAATACGGCCTATTAACGGCCCGTTATGGTCGGGCCATAAACAGACGATTTCCACTCTAACCACGGGTCGTTCCGCTTGTGGGCCAAATTTAGCCCGTGGTTATAGTCGGCCTGTTTGTGGCCCCTTAACCCGTTGGGCTGTTTTCATAGCATCATCAAATACGGCCTATTAATTGCCCATTATGGTCGGGCCATAAACAGACGATTTCCACTCTAGCCCGTTTACGGCACATTTTGCGTACCGTTATTGGTCCACGAATAGTACAGCCCATGTTTGGCCAAACGATTATACGGCCCGTAGAAGGCCCATTGATTATACGGCCCGTAGAAGGCCCGTCGATCCTACGGCCCATAGAAGGCCCATGCATCGTATTGCCCGTAGGAGGCCCATGATCACTACAACAGGTAGTAGAAAAATGCGGCCTAGTTATAAAATAGCTTATTGTGGCCACTAGAAAAATGCGGAAAAAGAACTGTAGTGACTACAAGAAAACAACTAAACAAGACAATAAGGAAATAAATAAGGAAGCAACTAACGCTAGGCTATTACGGCTATTAAACATATTACATCCACTAGGCATCAAAGTTCGCCACTAGTGCAAATATAGGGAACAAAGCAGCATATTACATAGACTGGCCATCTAAATTGGCCACCAGTGCAAATAAACGCGGAAACAAAACAAGTCCATAACTGAAACAACTTCAGAAGAGCTCAAGAAACGTTATCCTGGGTATCCACCATGCTGGCAATAAGCATAGCAAGCTTATTAGCTTTCTCCTGTTTGGCGCTAAAATCCTCCAACGCTTGCTGTTGCACCAGAAAGTATGCATCTGAATTATCCAGGGACTTCCACAGTCCTTTGGCTTCTTATCGCAGCACAACTTATTGATGTCTTTCAATTTGCAGTTGAGACTCAAGAAACCCAACTAATTTAGACAGTGAGTTCAAATTGCTTGTGCCAGCGGTAGTGGCCAGTAACTCAAACACTACACCAAGACAGGACTTTGGGGTTGTCTCACTGTCTTCAAGATAGTTTTCTCTAACTGTTTTATCAGCTTTGTTGGAGACCAACAAGGATGTCTCACTATCCTGAACCTTGTCTACATTACTTCCTTTACCATAGCTTAATAAGGTACTCTTCCCCAATATTCTGTCAGCATTCTAAAAGAAGAAACAAGAAGACACATAACAGGTTTAGTTCAATTCATATTAGTTCAAGACAAAGCAGCATTGAAAGAATACAATGCGTGGGAAACTACATGGCACAACAAGATTTCAGATGGGTACCATGGGTCTACATGTACAACAACACTATTGGCTCTGTTGTGATGCTAGTAATGAGCATGATGTGAAGTCAACTATATACACAATTGAAATTGAAATCAATAGAGCTATTTATAAGAGCAAACCTGTTAAACAAACATGCTTAAACATACCTGTTGTGCCATTGGAGTTTTGGTTGGATCCTTCAATTTAAATAAGTTTGTATGAGTAAATACAGTGATACAAGAGCAAAGCAGTATGCATGGTAGTAATGGAATCTTAAATGAGAACATTTGTTCTTCAAGTTCAAGCACTTGTTCTACACGAATAGAGTATAGTAAGACACAAGCATATAGTACTTAAAAGTAAAAAATGAGCTCATAGACCTTACCACGTTCTTGGTTCGGGACCAGTACAGAACAAGGCATTCCCAGTCATCGTCCCGTAAATGTGTCTCAGGAGAACGTAAGGGAATTTGATGAGTTTCTTTGCCAGTGAAGTATGTTTTCTTCAGGTAATTCGATACCGCCACCAAGCATTCTTGAAGATAGCAGAGGTATTAGCACAGGTTACCTCATCCAGAGTTTCCAAATTGGTCCTTCTCTATAGCGAAAAATGGGAACACTTGCTGTATTATAACCATCATGGAGGTAGAATGTATGGGACAAAGCAAAGTAATTGCCATGAATAACATTACTTACACATAAATCCTGAGACAAACACCTGTAACTGGCATTTTGCTTCATCTTCAGTATAATATTTCCATGATGGGAAGATACACACATAGGATTTAACAACATCAAATGTGATAGATGCTAAACTAGGAATGGCTGGTTGTGCTTCCTCCACAGGAATAGGTGTAGTAACTGGTGGAGTTCGGGTTCGCCGTGGTAGTACTGGCGCTTTGGGCACTGGAGCTGCCTTACTAACTGTTCTTGTTTGGGAGCTCTATGGTGGAGAAGGTGTTGTCTCAACATGAACTCGCTTACTATCTGCTGGGGTTGGGGTTAGATTAGGTGAAGCTGGTTCTCTGTCCATCACAGTAGGGGTACAATCTACGAGAGTCTGGGTTATGTGTGGTAGGGATGGTTCTCGTGCATGTACAACCGGGGTGCTATCTCCACCAAGAGGTAGCACTGTTTTATTTGAAGACTGTGTTTTTACACCACTAGATACTGCCATAACCCGCTCCAATTCAAATGGCTGATAAACAGGAAACATAGTTGAATGTACAGACCTTGTATGAGAGACGGATGCAATAGATAGTGTGGAAAAAAGAGGGCATGAAATAGTTCACATGTATATTCATGGCAAGAGATCTGCTTTGATAGGTAGATCTGTCTACTCTGAACACATTGTTTTCACTCCAGATTTTTCCATCACCCACTCAAATGGCTGATTCACAGGAAGAGTAGTTGAATGTACAAACATTGTCAACAAATGGAAATGTAACGAAGTAAAGGACTGGCAAGATATCATTCAAATATATGATGCCTAGTTAAACAGGATGGCATTGCATATTTCATATATATTAAGGCTGGCTAAAAGTGATGAGATTGCATAATTCTCATATATGATATAGAAACTAAACAGGTGGCGTTATAGAACATGTCTAAACTAAGCAAATGACATATATGGTGTCGAAAGTAGGCACTTCAAGGCACATATGCATGATATGACCAACATCACCATGCCAAGTTAGAGCAAAACACCTCGGGGGGTAAATAGGAGTGGTCAGTTGCGTCTGAATCCGCCTTAGAACAGATATCTTCCTCTGGATTACAATTTAGAGGGGGCGGGGAGGGTTTGCCATTGAAACCACCATGGAGCGATGTCTGCATGACATTGTATTGACGCGCAACAATCTTCTCTTTTTCTCTACATTTTCAGCATGAGTGTGTACAATATTTGACATGCATGCGAAAAAAATATAGTGAGATTAGGTAAGGAGAGCATGCAGAAATTTATAGTGATGGTAACAACCAATGGATGGATCCAAAAATAATGATAGCAGGCCGATGATAGCTTTAATTTAATAAAAATACAGATGATGATTGCTTTACTATTGGTTTCCCACCCAAGATGAACATAGGCATACCCTAGTGAACCAGATAATAGACAGAGATACTATTCATTGCTGCCTCAATATGTGCCCCACAAGTAATTTTAAAAGTCAAGTTTGAACATTAATTTGGACCTGACTTGGAGTCTAAGACGTGAACATGACGATAAAGTAGCAGGTAATATTAAGCAATGCATTACATAAGCAGAAACGAAAGAGTGCAACCTCTCTTGTGAACCCATGTACTCCTCAGGTTCATCTGCTGAGTCGATGATGGTGATGCAGTTGTGGTGGCTGCCGGCGGCAGGGAAGGAGATCTGAGGCGGCGAAAGACGGTCAAGAGTCATGATGTCTGGTATGGTGGATGCTTCTGTCGATGGAGCAGCTCACGTGAGGTGGACGACATCACGGCAGGAGCAGGAAAAACCACACAAAGTTTTCTTCAACACCTATCTGTAACTGAAGTAATTCTGTAAGGGCTCCTTTGGCTTGAAGAATTCTAAAAATGCAGGGATAGGAAAAACAACGAAATAGGATAAGAATGCACGTGGGAAACAGAGCATTTCTAAACACAGGAGTCAAGTTGGGTGTTTGGTTCATAGGAATTGGAAGAGCAGAGGAATGCGAAGAAACATGGCCAAATTAAAGTGAAACCATATGAAAGTGTGTACAATTAGAATGTTATTCTGCCACTAATGCACTTAGTCTTGTTTTCATGCATAGGATTTTGAAAAGTAGGTCTAGGTGGATGTTTTGCTCCATTCCTTTCAACGAAATGCATGGATAATTGAATAGTAGAGTGCCATAGGAAAATTTCCTATAGCTATGTTTTTCCTTGACTTTTTCCTTTGAACCAAAATAGCCCTAATGGATCAACATGAATGTAGAGTAATAAGTGATGCGACAAGTGTACAACCTCTTGGGCATAGCCGTGTTGACCTCAGCATCATTGGGTTGGTCGCCGAAGAAGTTGCGGCAGAGGTGGATGTCGGAGGTGTGAAGGAAGATCTGAGGCATCTGTAGACAACGTCCATGGCAGTGCTCTGTTGTGATGGATGGTTGCGTCGTTCGAGTAGCTCCGGTGAGCGGTAAGACGTCGAGGCTGAAGCAGTACAAGACAGACATTGTTAATCTCAAGTGGGATTCTAATAGCATCTCCAATAGATGATGTAAAATACATTACCAAAAAGTGATAGATGTAAAATTTACATCACCAAAAAACACCTGACTACAACACATGAGGTAAAATTTATTGACTCTGAACTTAACTATCAAAACTGAAATTTACTATGGAATCTAAATGTTACTGTCGAAACAGAACGCACTAATAGCAGAGAAACAGTGATCTAAATCAGCAGGCGATTGATGGGGAACATATTAATAGATAGCAGCCAGAGCAGCAACGCTTGGAGGAGCAACGCGAACTAGAGCCAGAGCAGCAACTCATGTAGCTGCAGCAGCTAGTGTACCAGCATCAGCAATGCGAGTGAGAGAAAGAGCAGAGCAGCAGCACGAGCGAGGGGGAGAGAAGAGAAGTAGCGCGATGGAGCGAGAGACGGAGCAGCAGTAGCGCGAGCGAGCGAGAGCCGGAGCAGTAGCAGCAGCGCGAGCGAGCCAGCAAGAGCCAGAGCAGCAGCAGCAGATCCGGCTGGTATGGCCGCCGCCACCGAAGGAGCCTCGCACTGGGGGAAAGCCGCCGTGGAGATGTGGCCCGCGGCGCCAGCTTCGAGCTAGCCGCGCCATGGGGGTGCGGGATCGAACACCGTCAAAGCCGGGAGGTCGAGTTAAAGAGAAGGTGTGATGCGATGAGTGTACAACCTCTTTGGTGGAGCTGAGTAGGCCTCGGCTTCGTCTGAGGAGTCGGTGAGGATGCCGCAGTTCCGGTGGAGCAGGTTAAGGCGGCGCTGTGGGGATGGATCAGCCGCGATAGATGAGGCGATTGTCGGTGTCAAAACGGGCCGATCTCGGGTAGGGGGTCCTGAACTGTGCGTCTTAGGATCGAAGGTAACAGGAGACAAGGGGCACACGATGTTTACCTAGGTTCGGGCCATCTTAATGGAGGTAAAACCCTACTTCCTATTTGATTGACTTTGATAAGTATAGGGGTTACAAGAGTTGATCTACCTCGAGATCGTAATGGCTAAACCCTAGATGTCTAGCCTATGGAAATTCTGATTGCCTCTACGGACTATCCCCTCCGGAGGGGCCTAGGGTTGTATAGGGTTGGTTTACAGAAGAAGGAAACTATACATCCGAACGCCAATCTTGACATCCAAGCAAAGGAGAGTCCTATCCGCACACGGGGGAAGGTCTTCTACCTTGTACCTTCAGAGGCCATAAGTCCGGCCCATAACACACGGCCCGGACACCCGAGGACCCCTTAATCTAGGACACCCTCACTAGCCCCCGAACTTGCCTTCAATGATGACGTGGTATCTGGCTTATGTCTTTGGCTTTGCAAGGTGGGTTCTCCATTATACTTCAGACCACTGACAATCTGGCTCTGACCTCGACGTTCTGCCTTTATGATTCCTTCCTGTTGTCGCTTCGATTTCCATGCGCCGGGTGAATACGAACAGTCCATGATTTTTTGTAAATAAGCCCCTCACCACGCTCAGACGGCATCTATATAAGGAGATTTAGATCCCCAAATGCCATCTCACACTGCGCAAAAGAAAAACCATCAAGATTAGCTACGAACAAAGCCTTCCAACATGGCCAGTGCTCCAGGATCCTCTTCGCGCCCCCATGGCCCTCGAGAGGGTGATTGGCAGAGCTTCTTAGTGCGTCGTCTTCATCTGAATCAACTCTAAACGCAGGGCTATCTTCCCCTCGCAGATCTAGTCTCCGTTCGAGCGGGTTTGGCCTCAATCGGCAACGATGTGATGGCTGAGAATTTCCCCAACCCCAATAAGGAGGAGACCATGTGCTTCGTCCCGTTCCTGCTGCGGGGCCTTGGATTTCCAATCCATCCCTTTCTCAGGGGCCTATTGGAATTTTATGGCACCCAACTGCACAACCTTACCCCAGGTTCGATTTTGTACATCTCAGGTTTCGTTGCCCTCTGCGAACTGTTCTTAGGCATCGAGGCCCATTTTGAACTATGGAGGAAGTTCTTTTGGCTTGTTCCCCGCCATCGAGGAGGCTCCATATTTGAAGTGGGCGGTGCCGAAGTATGGAGTATAGCCGGATCCGGATACCTCATAGGAACTCCCAAAGAGGTATATCCACAGTGGTGTTCGGAATGGTTCTACATGGACGACGTCCCACTTCCAGACCCCGTTCGGCGCGGCCTTCCTGAATTTTCTAGTGCTCCTTTAAAGAAGCACCTCAACTGGCGTCCCTGAAGTCCCAAGGAAGAGGACAGTGCGGAGATATAGAGGTCGGTCAGCAAGGTCAGGTTGTTAGCCCATACCGAGCTCCTGATAGTCGATGTCATGGCTATTGCAATAAAGAGGTGTGTCAAGCCTCTCCAATCCAGAGTAACTCCCTTATGGTGTTACAACGGAGAAGATGACGCATCCCGTTATAGATGGAAGGGTCCGGATACCCCAGCCGAACTGGCCACAATCATGACCAATCTGTATAAGGGTGAGAAAGAAGAGTTCCTCCGCTTAAACTTCCGGGAAAGCTACTCCCTGTACAACCCCATTGAATGGGTAAGATTTCAATCGTCTGTGTCATTTTATTGTTGTTACAGATACTAATCAAATTTGCTCTTTGTTGCCATAAACAGTCATGGAGGAAGATGACCGAGGATGCGTCCACTGTCCTGCTCCACAGCCAGAGGATAATAACCGCGATCGAGACCCTGGCTGTCGCGAGGATCCGGATATATACATAGAGTTCGATGATGGGCTATTTTATCAGGCGAGCCTTGACGGCTCGGAAGTGGCTATCACCGCTGACTACCCCCACCTCTATCCCTTTTGCATCGTAAGTATTCGGAGGGCTCTTAAAAGGAAATCCCTATTTGCACTTATGCCCATTATACTAATCCGAATTTTAATAGGATCGGCGCTCGGCGGACCGTACCTCCCCTAGGACAGCCCCTCCATGGGGTATTCGTTCGAAGCGAAGGGGACCGGGAGTGCCGCAGAAACCTCACCGCCCTCCAAGAGGTACGTCCACTTTAATACATGCCTGGGTATGAGTCCGGATTATTCAAAGTCTCCTTTATTCTTAATGTCAGGAGAAACACACGGCAGATGGTGGAAAAACGCCATGTTAGCCAAATATCTGCCAATCCGGTATCGAACTCGTCAACTAGGACGGGAGCCGATGCAATGCCAGTTCCACCGCCTCATGAGGATTCGGACGACGTATCTGTCATGAATTCCGAAGTGGAGAGCGTGATGAATCACCGTCGATTGAAAGAGGGCATGCGCGCTCCAGCCTTTTCTGAGTCAGAATTTACCGCACTCAGTTCGGTAGATGCATACCTCCGAGCGGCTCGAGACAGACTTGCTGGAGTCATTCAGTTCTTCTCAAAGGACATACAGGTAAAAATTTATGCAACTTGAATAGTCATATGCCAGTAGCCCCCGAGACTTGAAGTGGTGAAGCAAACCGATTTAAGGATTGATACTATCTACATGTTCTTAAAGAAAAGAACACCACGGTAGCCCAGGAGCTGAAAACCAACCAGATGCAGCTAAATGCTGTCACCGCCGAACTAGCGGAAATGAAAAAGATCGCAATGGGCGCGTCTGGGGAGAAAAATCATGAGGGGAAGAAAAACAAAAAATTCGAAGAGATAGAGAGCTTAAGGGCTCAGTTATCGGCCGTACAGAAAGAAAATGAAAAACTGAAGGGCGGCATGTTTGGTATGTCTTTCCTTTTTTATGCAAAACACCTCTAGGTGCTCATGTTTGGTCCATAGTTTGGAATGTCATGACTTTGTTGCCGCAGGCCTATTGACTCGTCGACCGGAGGAAGAAGTATCCGGATTTCAAGGTGACGTGCTGAAGGAACTGTCCGGGGTACATGCTCGGGCCCGGAAAGCCATGAAGAGTATGGTGAAGGCTTTATGGCCATCTGATACCCCTCCAGAAAGTATGGAGGGCCTGGCAAACCTGTTCAAAGGTGCTCGGTGCCGGTTCGAGCTATGGAAGACATCCGCCTGCCATGAAGGCACACGAGAAGCCTGGGCCATGGTGAAGACACGCTTCACCAAACTGGATCCAAATCATATGGCCCGAGTGGGACCACAGGGACCAGACGGAAAATAAATTCCATTGAACTTGGTGTATGACCAAGTAATGATAGCTGTGAAATATTCGCAGGAAGACTGTAGATTAGACAGTCTTATAGATAGAATAGATAAGGAATAGGTTTTTGATGTAATGTATTAATGTACGTTTATGATCAACCTGTGTCATTATCCGAAGATGTGAAAAGTTTTGTCATCGCAGGCTTTCGGCTTTAACCTCTGAACCAAAATGGTGGAGTGTTTCTGGTTACTTATTCGAAATGAAAAGAAGTATTTATTATGTCCGGAAACCAGGCAACCCAGTCATTATGCTCGAATAGACAAAAATTTGAGTTCAAGATGTATGTTATATTACATGTGTAAGAAACATCTTCCAAGGAAAATAGTTCCGTTAAGGGTTCCTTTCCTTGGGTCGGCATACAATAATTACGCGTGTCGGGGCGTGTAATCCATGATACGGAAAAACTGTCTCATAGTGTTTAAGGTGGTTACAATAATGTAACAATCTGTCATTTGATTACTGACCAATTATACTCTTAAGAACGCTAGCTTTCGGCTTCACTCGTCTGAGGTACATATCCGGATAACCCAGTTGTAACAATCGCAGAGGTGCTCCCTCTACGCCCTAGCCGAACAATCGGGAACGTAGGGCATAAGCACAGGAGCAAGGCAAGCCAGCTTGGCAAAAACTTAAGTCATAGAGGTGCATATAATGGCAAAAAGGATGTATATGAGCAAATGACACATATATTGTGAGCTCTAGGCTCGAAATAATAATAAGCTTCTACTTAAAGAAGCCCCCAGTTATGGTGGGTTGTGTACATTTAAGGATGTGTACCCCTCAAGTGCTCGACTTATCCGAACACATCCTGGCGATTGTATAAAAACGAGAAGAAAAAAGAAAAATTGAAAAGCAGAAAAAGGAACGAAAAAGAAGTATGACCGGACATATGCGTAGAACCTTCGGAGCCGAGCAGCGTTCCATGGGTTCAGCTCTAAGCGATTGTCCGATGCATTACGAAGGTGGTAGGCTCCTCCAGAGAGAACTTCTCCTATAATGAAGGGACCCTCCCATTTTGGCTTCAACTTGTCCTTTTTCTTCTCTGGGAGGCGTAAAACGAGATCACCGACGTTATAAGTCTTTGCCTGCACTTCTCTGCTTTGGTATCTCCGAGCCTGTTGTTGATAGAATGCGGAATGGGCTTTTGCTACATCGCGCACCTCCTCCAGGCCGTCTAGGTCATCCTACCGATCGACCTCGGCTTCTCTCTCTTCATACATGCGCACTCGAGGTGAGTCATGAATAATGTCGCAGGGCAAGACAACCTGTAGCGACCCGACCTCAAACGGTCAAGTCTCTGTGCTTTAGTGTCATCCCTGGATCGGTAATGCTGACACACACAGTACTCGAATGGATATATAACAGAGTAGCAATCACACACCTATTACATCGATAGTCTCAAAAGAGAACTAATTACAATAATATGGCTTAAGGCCATCTAAATAAGATAACAGCGGAAGGCTTGGAAGATAAAGTGAGTCCATCAACTCCAACGACATAGCTGAGTGCACGACAAATGACCTATGGCACCTTACTCGTCGTCTGAAAAGTCTGCAACATGATACGTTGCAGCCCGAAAACGGGTCAGCACATGGAATATGCTGGCATAGTAACACAGTAGAGCAATGAACATAATAAATGCTATCACTACATGCATATGTGGCTGGTGGACGCTCTATGGTTATAACTGAAGGAAATATGCCCTAGAGGCAATAATATAGTTATTATTTATTTCCTTATATCATGATAAATGTTTATTATTCATGCTAGAATTGTATTAACCGGAAACATAATACATGTGTGAATACATAGACAAACAGAGTGTCACTAGTATGCCTCTACTTGACTAGCTCGTTGATCAAAGATGGTTGTGTTTCCTGGCCATAGATATGAGTTGTCATTTGATTAACGGGATCACATCATTAGGAGAATGATGTGATTGACTTGACCCATTCCGTTAGCTTAGCACTCGATCGTTTAGTATGTTGCTATTGCTTTCTTCATGACTTATACATGTTCCTATGACTATGAGATTATGCAACTCCCGTTTATCGGAGGAACACTTTGTGTGCTACCAAACGTCACAACGTAACTGGGTGATTATAAAGGTGCTCTACAGGTGTCTCCAAAGGTACTTGTTGGGTTGGCGTATTTCGAGATTAGGATTTGTCACTCCGATTGTCGGAGAGGTATCTCTGGGCCCACTCAGTAATACACATCACTATAAGCCTTGCAAGCATTGTGACTAATGAGTTAGTTTTGGGATGATGTATTACGGAACGAGTAAAGAGACTTGCCGGTAACGAGATTGAACTAGGTATCGAGATACCGACGATCGAATCTTGGGCAAGTAACATACCAATGACAAAGGGAACAATGTATGGTGTTGTGCGGTCTGACCGATAAAGATCTTCGTAGAATATGTGGGAACCAATATGAGCATCCAGGTTCCGCTATTGGTTATTGACCGGAGAGGTGTCTCGGTCATGTCTACATAGTTCTCGAACCCGTAGGGTCCGCACGCTTAACGTTACGATGACAGTTATATTATGAGTTTATATGTTTTGATGTACTGAAGGTTGTTCGGAGTCCAGGATGTGATCACGGACATGACGAGGAGTCTTGAAATGGTCGAGACATAACGATTGATATATTGGAAGCCTATGTTTGGACATCGGAAGTGTTCCGGGTGAAATCGGGATTTTTCCGGAGTACCGGGAGGTTACCGGAACCCCCCGGTAACTTAATGGGCCTTAGTGGGCCTAGGTGGAAGAGAGGAGAGGAGGCCAGGGAAGGGCTGCGCGCCCCTCCCCCCCAGTCCGAATAGGACAAGGAGAGGGGGGCGGCGCCCCCCCTTCCTTCCTCCCCTCCACCTTTTCCCCCTTCCTCTCCTAGTCCAACATGGAAAAGGGGGGAGTCCTACTCCCAGTAGCAGTAGGACTCCTCCTGGCGCGCCTCTCCTCTATGCCAGCCGAACCCCCCTTGCTCCTTTATATACGGGGGCAGGGGGGGCACCTCTAGACACACAATTGATCACTGATCTCTTATCCGTGTGCGGTGCCCCCCTCCACCATATTACACTTCGATAATATCGTAGCGGTGCTTAGGCGAAGCCCTGCGTCGGTAGAACATCAACATTGTCACCACGCCGTCGTGCTGACGAAAATCTCCCTCAACACTCGGCTGGATCGGAGTTCGAGGGACGTCATCGAGCTGAACGTGTGCTGAACTCGGAGGTGCCGTGCGTTCGGTACTTGATCGGTCGGATCGTGAAGACGTACGACTACATCAACCGCGTTGTGTTAAACGCTTCCGCTATCGGTCTACGAGGGTACGTGGACAACACTCTCCCCTCTCGTTGCTATGCATCACCATGATCTTGCGTGTGCGTAGAATTTTTTTGAAATTACTACGTTCCCCAACAGTGGCATCCGAGCCTGGTTTTATGCGTTGATGTTATGCACGAGTAGAACACAAGTGAGTTGTGGGCGATATAAGTCATACTGCTTACCAGCATGTCATACTTTGGTTCAGCGGTATTGTGAGATGAAGCGGCCCGGACCGACATTACGTGTACGCTTACGCGAGACTGGTTTCACCGTTGCGAGCACTCGTTGCTTAAAGGTGACCGGCGGGTGTCTGTCTCTCTCACTTTAGTTGAACCGAGTGTGGCTACGCCCGATCCTTGCGAAGGTTAAAACAACACCAACTTGACAAACTATCATTGTGGTTTTGATGCGGAGGTAAGAACGGTTCTTGCTAAGCTCATAGCAGCCACGTAAAACTTGCAACAACAAAGTAGAGGACGTCTAACTTGTTTTTGCAGGGCATGTTGTGATGTGATATGGTCAAGACGTGATGCTATATTTTATTGTATGAGATGATCATGTTTTGTAACCGAGTTATCGGCAATTGGCAGGAGCCATATGGTTGTCGCTTTATTGTATGCAATGCAATCGCCATGTAATTGTTTTACTTTATCACTAAGCGGTAGCGATAGTCGTAAAAGCAATAGTTGGTGAGACGACAACGATGCTACGATGGAGATCAAGGTGTCACGCCGGTGACGATGGTGATCATGACGGTGCTTCGGAGATGGAGATCACAAGCACAAGATGATGATGGCCATATCATATCACTTATATTGATTGCATGTGATGTTTATCTTTTATGCATCTTATCTTGCTTTGATTGACGGTAGCATTATAAGATGATCTCTCACTAAAATTTCAAGATAAAAGTGTTCTCCCTGAGTATGCACCGTTGCGAAAGTTCTTCGTGCTGAGACACCACGTGATGATCGGGTGTGATAGGCTCTACGTTCAAATACAACGGGTGCAAAACAGTTGCACACGCGGAATACTCAGGTTAAACTTGACGAGCCTAGCATATGCAGATATGGCCTCGGAACACTGAGACCGAAAGGTCGAGCGTGAATCATATAGTAGATATGATCAACATAGTGATGTTCACCATTGAAAACTACTCCATTTCACGTGATGATCGGTTATGGTTTAGTTGATTTGGATCACGTAATCACTTAGATGATTAGAGGGATGTCTATCTAAGTGGGAGTTCTTAAGTAATATGATTAATAGACCTTAAATTTATCATGAACTTAGTACCTGATAGTATCTTCCTTGTCTATGTTAATTGTAGATAGATGGCCCGTGCTGTTGTTCCGTTGAATTTTAATGCGTTCCTTGAGAAAGCAAAGTTGAAAGATGATGGTAGCAATTACACGGACTGGGTCCGTAACTTGAGGATTATCCTCATTGCTGGACAGAAGAATTACGTCCTGGAAGCACCGCTGGGTGCCAGGCCTGCTGCAAGAGCAACACCAGAAGTTATGAACGTCTGGCAGAGCAAAGCTGATGACTACTCGATAGTTCAGTGTGCCATGCTTTACGGCTTAGAACCGGGTCTTCAACGACGTTTTGAACGTCATGGAGCATATGAGATGTTCCAGGAGTTGAAGTTAATATTTCAAGCAAATGCCCAAATTGAGAGATATGAAGTCTCCAATAAGTTCTACAGCTGCAAGATGGAAGAGAATAGTTCTGTCAGTGAGCATATACTCAAAATGTCTGGGTATAATAATCACTTGATTCAACTAGGAGTTAATCTTCCGGATGATAGCGTCATTGACAGAATTCTTCAATCACTGCCACCAAGCTACAAGAGCTTCGTGATGAACTATAACATGCAAGGGATGAACAAGACAATTCCCGAGCTCTTCGCAATGCTAAAGGCAGCGGAGGTAGAAATCAAAAAGGAGCATCAAGTGTTGATGGTCAATAAGACCACTAGTTTCAAGAAAAAGGGCAAAGGGAAGAAGAAGGAGAACTTCAAGAAGAACAACAAGCAAGTTGCTGTTCAGGAGAAGAAACCCAAATCTGGACCTAAGCCTGAGACTGAGTGCTTCTACTGCAAGCAGACTGGTCACTGGAAGCGGAACTGCCCCAAGTATTTGGCGGATAAGAAGGATGGCAAGGTGAACAAAGGTATATGTGATATACATGTTATTGATGTGTACCTTACCAGAGCTCGCAGTAGCACCTGGGTATTTGATACTGGTTCTGTTGCTAATATTTGCAACTCGAAACAGGGACTACGGATTAAGCGAACACTGGCCAAGGACGAGGTGACGATGCGCGTGGGAAACGGTTCCAAAGTCGATGTGATCGCCGTCGGCACGCTACCTCTACATCTACCTTCGGGATTAGTATTAGACCTAAATAATTGTTATTTGGTGCCAGCGTTGAGCATGAACATTATATCTGGATCTTGTTTGATGCGAGACGGTTATTCATTTAAATCAGAGAATAATGATTTTTCTATTTATATGAGTAATATCTTTTATGGTCATGCACCCTTGAAGAGTGGTTTATTTTTAATGAATCTCAGTAGTAGTGACACACATATTCATAATGTTGAAGCCAAAAGATGCAGAGTTGATAATGATAGTGCAACTTATTTGTGGCACTGCCGTTTAGGTCATATCGGTGTAAAGCGCATGAAGAAACTCCATAATGATGGACTTTTGGAATCACTTGATTATGAATCACTTGGTACTTGCGAACCGTGTCTCATGGGCAAGATGACTAAAACACCGTTCTCCGGAACTATGGAAAGAGCAACTGATTTGTTAGAAATCATACATACAGATGTATGAGGTCCGATGAATATTGAGGCTCGTGGCGGATATCGTTATTTTCTCACCTTCACAGATGATTTGAGCAGATATGGGTATATCTACTTAATGAAACATAAGTCTGAAACATTTGAAAAGTTCAAAGAATTTCGAAGTGAAGTTGAAAATCATCGTAACAAGAAAATAAAGTTTCTATGATCAGATCGTGGAGGAGAATATTTGAGTTACGAGTTTGGCCTACATTTGAAATAATGCGGAATAGTTTCGCAACTCACGCCACCCGGAACACCACAACGTAATGGTGTGTCCGAACGTCGTAATCGTACTTTACTAGATATGGTGCGATCTATGATGTCTCTTACTGATTTACCGCTATCGTTTTGGGGTTATGCTTTAGAGACGGCTGCATTCACTCTAAATAGGGCACCATCGAAATCCGTTGAGACGACGCCTTATGAATTATGGTTTGGCAAGAAACCAAAGTTGTCGTTTCTTAAAGTTTGGGGTTGCGATGCTTATGTGAAGAAAATTCAACCTGATAAGCTCGAACCTATATCGGAGAAATGTGTCTTCATAGGATACCCAAAGGAGACTGTTGGGTATACCTTCTATCACAGATCCGAAGGCAAGACATTCGTTGCTAAGAATGGATCCTTTCTAGAGGAGTTTCTCTCGAAAGAAGTGAGTGGGAGGAAAGTAGAACTTGATGAGGTAACTGTACCTGCTCCCTTATTGGAAAGTAGATCATCACAGAAACCTGTTTCTGCGACACCTACACCAATTAGTGAGGAAGTTAATGATAATGATCATGAAACTTCAGATCAAGTTATTACTGAACCTCGTAGGTCAACCAGATTAAGATCCGCACCAGAGTGGTACGGTAATCCTGTTCTGGAGGTTATGTTACTAGACCATGACGAACCTACGAACTATGAAGAAGCGATGGTGAGCCTAGATTCCGCAAAATGGCTTGAAGCCATGAAATCCGAGATGGGATCCATGTATGAGAACAAAGTATGGACTTTGGTTGACTTGCCCGATGATCGGCAAGCCATTGAAAATAAATGGATCTTCAAGAAGAAGACTGATGCTGACGGTAATGTTACTGTCTATAAAGCTCGACTTGTTGCGAAAGGTTTTCGACAAGTTCAAGGGATTGACTACGATGAGACCTTCTCACCCGTAGCGATGCTTAAGTCTGTCCGAATCATGTTAGCAATTGCCGCATTTTATGATTATGAAATTTGGCAAATGGATGTCAAAACTGCATTCCTGAATGGATTTCTGGAAGAAGAGTTGTATATGATGCAACCGGAAGGTTTTGTCGATCCAAAGGGAGCTAACAAAGTGTGCAAGCTCCAGCGATCCATTTATGGACTGGTGCAAGCCTCTCGGAGTTGGAATAAACGCTTTGATAGTGTGATCAAAGCATTTGGTTTTATACAGACTTTTGGAGAAGCCTGTATTTACAAGAAAGTGAGTGGGAGCTCAGTAGCATTTCTGATATTATATGTGGATGGCATATTGCTAATTGGAAATGATATAGAATTTCTGGATAGCATAAAGGGATACTTGAATAAGAGTTTTTCAATGAAAGACCTCGGTGAAGCTGCATATATATTGGGCATCAAGATCTATAGAGATAGATCAAGACACTTAATTGGACTTTCACAAAGCACATACCTTGACAAAGTTTTGAAGAAGTTCAAAATGGATCAAGCAAAGAAAGGGTTCTTGCCTGTACTACAAGGTGTGAGATAGAGTAAGACTCAATGACCGACCACTGCAGAAGATAGAGAGAAGATGAAAGATGTTCCCTATGCTTCAGCCATAGGCTCTATCATGTATGCAATGCTGTGTACCAGACCTGATGTGTGCCTTGCTATAAGTTTAGCAGGGTGGTACCAAAGTAATCCAGGAGTGGATCACTGGACAGCGGTCAAGAACATCCTGAAATACCTGAAAAGGACTAAGGATATGTTTCTCGTTTATGGAGGTGACAAAGAGCTCATCGTAAATGGTTACGTTGATGCAAGCTTTGACACTGATCCGGAAGATTCTAAATCGCAAACCGGATACGTGTTTACATTGAACGGTGGAACTGTCAGTTGGTGCAGTTCTAAGCAAAGTGTCGTGGCGGGATCTACGTGTGAAGCGGAGTACATAGCTGCTTCGGAAGCAGCAAATGAAGGAGTCTGGATGAAGGAGTTCATATCTGATCTAGGTGTCATACCTAGTGCATCGGGACCAATGAAAATCTTTTGTGACAATACTGGTGCAATTGCCTTAGCAAAGGAATCCAGATTTCACAAGAGAACTAAGCACATCAAAAGACGCTTCAATTCCATCCAGGATTTAGTCCAGGTGGGAGACATAGAAATTTGCAAGATACATACGGATCTGAATGTTCCAGACTCGTTTACTAAGCCTCTTCCACGAGCAAAACATGATCAACACCAAGACTCCATGGGTGTAAGAATCATTACTGTGTAATCTAGATTATTGACTCTAGTGCAAGTGGGAGACTGAAGGAAATATGCCCTAGAGGCAATAATAAAGTTATTATTTATTTCCTTATATCATGATAAATGTTTATTATTCATGATAGAATTGTATTAACGGGAAACATAATACATGTGTGAATACATAGACAAACAGAGTGTCACTAGTATGCCTCTACTTGACTAGCTCGTTGATCAAAGATGGTTGTGTTTCCTGGCCATAGACATGAGTTGTCATTTGATTAACGGGATCACATCATTAGGAGAATGATGTGATTGACTTGACCCATTCCGTTAGCTTAGCACCCATCGTTTAGTATGTTGCTATTGCTTTCTTCATGACTTATACATGTTCCTACGACTATGAGATTATGCAACTCCCGTTTACCGGAGGAACACTTTGTGTGCTACCAAACGTCACAACGTAACTGGGTGTTTATAAAGGTGCTCTACAGGTGTCTCCAAAGGTACTTGTTGGGTTGGCGTATTTCGAGATTAGGATTTGTCACTCCGATTGTCGGAGAGGTATCTCTGGGCCCACTCAGTAATACACATCACTATAAGCCTTACAAGCATTGTGACTAATGAGTTAGTTGCGGGATGATGTATTACGGAACGAGTAAAGAGACTTGCCGGTAACGAGATTGAACTAGGTATCGAGATACCGACGATCGAATCTCGGGCAAGTAACATACCGATGACAAAGGGAACAACGTATGTTGTTATGCGGTCTGACCGATAAAGATCTTCGTAGAATATGTGGGAACCAATATGAGCATCCAGGTTCCATTATTGGTTATTGACCGGAGAGGTGTCTCGGTCATGTCTACATAGTTCTTGAACCCGTAGGGTCCGCACGCTTAACGTTACGATGACAATTATATTATGAGTTTATATGTTCTGATGTACCGAAGGTTGTTCGGAGTCCAGGATGTGATCACGGACATGATGAGGAGTCTCGAAATGGTCGAGACATAAAGATTGATATATTGGAAGCCTATGTTTGGACATCGGAAGTGTTCCGGGTGAAATCGGGATTTTTCTGGAGTACCGGGAGGTTACCGGAACCCCCTGGTAACTTAATGGGCCTTAGTGGGCCTAGGTGAAAGAGAGGAGAGGAGGCCAGGGCAGGGCCGCGCGCCCCTCCCCCCAAGTCCAAATAGGACAAGGAGAGGGGGGCGGCGCCCCCCTTCCTTCCTCCCCTCCACCTTTTCCCCCTTCCTCTCCTAGTCCAACATGGAAAAGGGGGGAGTCCTACTCCCGGTAGGAGTAGGACTACTCCTGGCGCGCCTCTCCTCCAGGCTGGCCGAACCCCCCTTGCTCCTTTATATACGGGGGCAGGGGGCACCTCTAGACACACAATTGATCATTGATCTCTTAGCCGTGTGCGGTGCCCCCCTCCACCATATTACACTTCGATAATATCCTAGCGGTGCTTAGGCGAAGCCCTGCGTCGGTAGAACATCAACATTGTCACCACGCCGTCGTGCTGACAAAACTCTCCCTCAACACTCGGCTGGATCGGAGTTCGAGGGACGTCATCGAGCTGAACGTGTGCTGAACTCGGAGGTGCCGTGCGTTCGGTACTTGATCGGTCGGATCGTGAAGACGTACGACTACATCAACCGCGTTGTGTTAAACGCTTCCGCTATCGGTCTACAAGGGTACGTGGACAACAGTCTCCCTCTCGTTGCTATGCATCACCATGATCTTGCGTGTGCGTAGAATTTTTTTGAAATTACTACGTTCCCCAACAATAATGTTTTGCGAAAAGCTAATTTTTCCCTACAACAAAGGAATATATTTTTATTTAACTATCATGGTGGTTGAAACATCATTGATAAGGTTCCTCCAACTCAATCCCCATTAAAGTAATCATTAACATCCCAACAAATTAAATTAGAGTGATGAGATCAAATCAATAATTCAAGTACCAGATACTCAAGATGTCCATAACCAGGGACACAGCTAACCATGATTAGATTGTACACTCTGCAGAGGTTTGCGCACTTTTCCCCACAAGACTCGATCTCCTCCGTTGGATTTCTCGCACTACATGGTGTTTGAGAAACGGATGACCGAGACACTGTCTTTCAGAAGCATTAACTCTAACCCTGGGTAGACAGTACCAACCTACATCCCCTACATCTGCTAGCCTACCACTGGAAGAGGTCATGCAACATACTCAACTATGCTAGAGCCCATAATAGCTTGTGGCTGCACACGGAAGTTTCTAGCATGAATACTCTTATGATCCCTTTGAGCCTTGGTGGCGGACCGTAGGATGATCACACAGGTACTCCAGGATATCCTAGGACAACAGTGGATTCTCCAGGTGCCTACAAGCAATCCACCCAGATGTGTATTAAAGTTGCCACCTTAAGTTAACCATTAATTAACAATCTCACATCGGTCATGGATTCACTCACCCAAACCACGTCTACGAGCATAGCATGGCAATACAAGCATAATGTAGAAGTAACTCCCAAGGGTTTGATAATAAAACAGGTGACCTCATCAACTACTTCCCAGACCCACATGTTAAGAGATCCTACTCATGCAATGTTTGAGGTTTGAAACTAATGCATAAAAACTGGGTAATAAAGGGGTATGATCAAGGTGTTACTTGCCTTGCTGACGATCCGCAAAACCTAGTGACTCGTAGTAGCACGCTTCGCACTCGGGGAATTCTATCGCAAACAAAAAATAGCATACATAAGCACTCAAACAAAGATACACGGTTAAAACTCAAATAAGAAGATCTAACCAGAAAGTTCAACCGAAGAACTCCGGTTTGCAAAAATAATCAAATCAAACGGAGCAACGAAACTCAAACTACGAAAGAAACAAGATCCGTTTGCTAATATGGACTAAAGGCAAATTTTACATCACCAAAATCTTGTTCAAGTTGGTTAAACAGAAAGAGAGTTTCGAGACAAAGATCTAGGCGCTTGTTTCACTCGATTTGGATAAAAGAGCAAAAAGAAAAACTAAAACGAAGATCAGGGCAGATATCGCGATCGGAAATAATCGCGGAAAAACCCTGGAAAATAAAACAAGATGAACAGGCTAACGAACGAACGTTCGCTGTCTGCGGCTAACTGACGAACAACGTTCGTTAAAATGAACGTACGGACGAACGTCTGCTAAATAATAAACTGACGAAAAACCGAACCGAATTTAAAAAAAAAGAATCTAGGGTTTACTAAAAAAACCGATTGGTTTTTACCTAAACCAAAAAAAACCAAACAGCCGGATCGGATCGGGACACGGCGGCGGCTCCGGCGAGGCAGGGCGGCGGGGTGCGGTGAAGCGGCGCGGGGCGGTGGGCGACGCAGCACGACGGCGTAGCACGGGAGCAGCAGTGGCGGGCGACTCGGAGGAGGCGGGGCTGCGGTGTGGCTCGGGAGGCGGGCTGCAGTGCGGCGGCGGTGTGGGGTAA